>NC_042975.1:3967541-3995041 GCF_901001165.1 Salmo trutta | reverse complement strand
CCTGGTGTCACGTGTCGTTTCCTTGTATCACGTGTAGAAATTTTGCATCCTCATGTTGTCACGCTGCCTCCTCCGTATTCTAAAAACAACTCTCCATTGGCTGTTCTCTACATCCGTATTCTAAAAACAACTCTCCATTGGCTGTTCTCTACATCCGTATTCTAAAAACAACTCTCCATTGGGCTGTTCTCTACATTAGACAACATGTAAAAGCAACATGTGAAAACATGATCTCGTGAAATAAATGAATAAACCAAATTCACTTAAATTCACTTAAGATCACATGTGAACACGTGAAATTCCTGTGTTTTTTCTGTAAGGGTCACCCATTGGCCAGTTGTAATGTGTGTCTGTGAGGTGTCACTCACCCATTGGCCAGTTGTAATGTGTGTCTGTGAGGCAGGGCCGGCCCTGGTTATAAGCGACATAAGGGGCTTTATAAAACACATTTAATAAAAGTAATTGATATCATATGAACATGGCAAAATGTGTAGAATCCGATGAAATTTGTTTTAAAATTGCTCCATTTTCTCTCCACTCCATGGCAAAATGTGTAGAATTGCAGGAAATTAACTTCATTTTTTTTCTTCTCAGCAGCCAAGAGGGGGACCGCAAAAATATTTCACCCGCAAGATGGACGCCCCCCCCCCCAAACCAAATCTTGTTTAGGGCCCCCAAAAAGATAGAGCTGGCCCTGCTGTGAGGTGTCCCCCACCCATTGGCCAGTTGTAATGTGTGTCTGTGAGGTGTCAATCACCCATTGGCCAATTGTCGTAAACGTGTTTGGCGATGTCCGCGGCCGAGTCGTTGAGGGTGAACAGGAACTCTTTCGTCTTCCCACTGACCAGGATGAGACGCAGGTTAATCTGAAACACACAGAGGGGATGAGGAGCAGGTTAATCTGAAACACACAGAGGGGATGAGGAGCAGGTTAATCTGAAACACACAGGGGGGATGAGGAGCAGGTTAATCTGAAACACACAGAGGGGATGAGGAGCAGGTTAATCTGAAACACACAGGGGGATGAGGAGCAGGTTAATCTGAAACACACAGAGGGGATGAGGAGCAGGTTAATCTGAAACACACAGGGGGATGAGGAGCAGGTTAATCTGAAACACACAGAGGGGATGAGGAGCAGGTTAATCTGAAACACACAGGGGGATGAGGAGCAGGTTAATCTGAAACACACAGAGGGGATGAGGAGCAGGTTAATCTGAAACACACAGGGGGATGAGGAGCAGGTTAATCTGAAACACACAGGGGGATGAGGAGCAGGTTAATCTGAAACACACAGGGGGATGAGGAGCTAACCACACCAACAGACCAGGCAGATTGGAGAAGAAATCACTTTAAAGCACGTGATCAAATCAGTTTATAGCTCATAGCCTGAGAAAGCCCTGCAACACACACACACACACACACACACACACACACACACACACACACACACACACACACACACACACACACACACAACCATAGCACTACAGGAATTTACAAACAATACAATCTCTCTCTCTCTCTCTCTCTCTCTCTCACAAACACACATGCACACACACACACACACACACACACACAGTACAACTACACACACACACACACACACACACACACACACGCACAACCGTAGCACTACAGGAATTTACAAACAATACAATCTCTCTCTCTCTCACAAACACACATGCACACACGCACACACACAGTACAAGTACACACACACACACACACACACACACACAACCATAGCACTACAGGAATTTACAAACAATACAATCTCTCTCTCTCACACACACACACACACACACACACACAACCATAGCACTACAGGAATTTACAAACAATACAATCTCTCTCTCTCTCTCTCTCTCACACAAACACACACACACACATACACACACACACACAGTACAAGTACACACACACACACAGACACACACACACACACACACACAACCATAGCACTACAGGAATTTACAAACAATACAATCTCTCTCTCTCTCTCTCTCTCACACACACACACACACACACACACACACACACACACACACACACACACACACACACACACACACACACACACCGTTGCCAACCTCACAACCCCAATCAACATGTAACCAGGCTGTGTGACGGTGTTTATAAACTCTTGTTAAATAAAAGGTATGTGGTATTGAGAAAAATATTTAAAAAATACACAAATGTACCTTCAGAGATACACATTTAACCTCACATGGTACATGTTCGCTAACTTGAAGGGTACATGTACGGATTATCCACCCAAAACCACTCATTACTATAATTTACAGTGTTAATTAATGACAGGAGGCTGCTGAGTGGAGGAATCATGACCAGAGGTGAACGTTTTAATACCGTTCCACTGATTCCGCTCCAGTCGTTACCACGAGCCCGTCCTCCTCAATTAACACCAACCTCCTGGTGCTGTTAATAAAATAGCACTACAATAAAAATTAAAAAAAATGCTTCATTTTGTCATTATAACAAGGTTGGTAACAAAAAAATCTGTTGCAGCTCAAGTCGACTACAAAGTCCCACAATGCAATGCTCTCTCGATGGGCTGGCTGGGTATCTAGCTACACACAATAATACCAAAGATAATATCCGTATGTGAAGTAGCTAGTTAGCTGTAAAATGGGCTAAACAAACTGCACTCTCTCACCACTCTCACCACTGACTTGCCTAGTTTAAATAAAGGTTAAATAAAAAAAGACAATAATATATATATATTATAGACAAATGTGCTAGACCGTCTGTTAAATTACACATTTCTCCAGGTAGGAATATTGTAAAAATATAACCAATGGCTCTGATTCAGATATGTCGGATTAAAAATACACATTTGGATGAATCCATTCAGTTGTGTAACTGACTAGGTATCCCCCCTTTACCCTTTCATTCGAGAGACGACAACCTCCTGAGTTATGGCGTCGGCCAGTGTTGAAATCTGATGTATGACGGACGGGTTTTTGCGATCTAAAAATATACTGAACCAAAAAATATTAAAGATGCTACAATTTCAAAGATTTTACTGAGTTACAGTTCATATCAGGAAATCAGTCAATTAAATAAATTCATTAGCGCAGACATGGGTGGGCCTGGTAGGGCATAGGTCAACCCACCGGGGAGCCGGGCCGACCCGCCGGGGAGCCGGGCCGACCCGCCGGGGAGCCGGGTCAATCCACTGGGGAGCCCGGCCGACCCGCCGGGGAGCCAGGTCAATCCACTGGGGAGCAAGGCCCAGCCAATCAGAATGAGTTTTTCCCTACGAAAGGGCTTTATTACAGACTCCTCATCACGTTGTGTGTCAAAACTGCACATTTTATTGTGGCCTTTCATTGTCCCCCAGCACAAAGTGCACCTGTGTAATGATCATGCTGTTTAATCAGATTCTTGATATGCCACACCTGTCAGGTGGATGGATTATCTTGACAAAATATCAAATGCTCACTAACAGGGATGTAAACACATTTGTGCAGAAAATTTGAGAGAAATAAGCTTTTTGTGCGTATGGAACATTTCTGGAATCTTTCATTTCAACTCATGAAACATGTGACCAACACTTTACATGTTGTTTTGATGTTTCTGTTCAGTGTAGTGACAGCGACTTTTATCACAATGCTACGTGATAACGGTCAAATTTCTGCCTGTTTAAACAGCAATGGCTAAGATACACATGAAAACATGAAATGACCCAGAGAATCGATAGGACCTGCACAATAACAATCAAAATGGGTGAATCTTTCCTTTAAGAGTATGATGGTACAATATTTTGAATTTAAAAAGGTACAATCGTCACACTCTCAACGTACAGCGATGGTTCGATTCTGTTTCTCAGGATATAAATGTATTTTGATGGTCTGTACCCTTTGCTTATCAGAAAAGCAGCTGGTAACCTAGAGGTTAATAAGAGTGTTGGGTCAGTAACACAGTTTAATATGGGCAGCTGGTAACCTAGAGGTTAATAAGAGTGTTGGGCCAGTAACACAGTTTAATATGGACAGCTGGTAACCTAGAGGTTAATAAGAGTGTTGGGTCAGTAACACAGTTTAATATGGGCAGCTGGTAACCTAGAGGTTAAGAGTGTTGGGTCAGTAACACAGTTTAATATGGGCAGGTGGTAACCTAGAGGTTAAGAGTGTTGGACCAGTAACACAGTTTAATATGGACAGCTGGTAACCTAGAGGTTAATAAGAGTGTTGGGCCAGTAACACAGTTTAATATGGACAGCTGGTAACCTAGAGGTTAAGAGTGTTGGGCCAGTAACACAGTTTAATATGGGCAGCTGGTAACCTAGAGGTTAAGAGTGTTGGACCAGTAACACAGTTTAATATGGACAGCTGGTAACCTAGAGGTTAATAAGAGTGTTGGGCCAGTAACACAGTTTAATATGGACAGCTGGTAACCTAGAGGTTAAGAGTGTTGGGTCAGTAACACAGTTTAATATGGACAGCTGGTAACCTAGAGGGTAAGAGTGTTGGGCCAGTAACACAGTTTAATATGGACAGCTGGTAACCTAGAGGTTAAGAGTGTTGGGTCAGTAACACAGTTTAATATGGACAGCTGGTAACCTAGAGGGTAAGAGTGTTGGGCCAGTAACACAGTTTAATATGGGCAGCTGGTAACCTAGAGGTTAATAAGAGTGTTGGGCCAGTAACACAGTTTAATATGGACAGCTGGTAACCTAGAGGTTAATAAGAGTGTTGGGTCAGTAACACAGTTTAATATGGACAGCTGGTAACCTAGAGGTTAATAAGAGTGTTGGGCCAGTAACACAGTTTAATATGGGCAGCTGGTAACCTAGAGGTTAAGAGTGTTGGGTCAGTAACACAGTTTAATATGGACAGCTGGTAACCTAGAGGTTAAGAGTGTTGGGTCAGTAACACAGTTTAATATGGGCAGCTGGTAACCTAGAGGTTAAGAGTGTTGGGCCAGTAACACAGTTTAATATGGACAGCTGGTAACCTAGAGGTTAAGAGTGTTGGGCCAGTAACACAGTTTAATATGGACAGCTGGTAACCTAGAGGTTAAGAGTGTTGGGCCAGTAACACCGTTTAATATGGGCAGCTGGTAACCTAGAGGTGAAGAGTGTTGGGTCAGTAACACAGTTTAATATGGGCAGCTGGTAACCTAGAGGTTAAGAGTGTTGGGCCAGTAACACAGTTTAATATGGACAGCTGGTAACCTAGAGGTTAATAAGAGTGTTGGACCAGTAACACAGTTTAATATGGGCAGCTGGTAACCTAGAGGTTAAGAGTGTTGGGCCAGTAACACTGTTTAATATAGACAGCTGGTAACCTAGAGGTTAAGAGTGTTGGGCCAGTAACACAGTTTAATATGGACAGCTGGTAACCTAGAGGTTAATAAGAGTGTTGGGTCAGTAACACAGTTTAATATGGACAGCTGGTAACCTAGAGGTTAATAAGAGTGTTGGACCAGTAACACAGTTTAATATGGGCAGCTGGTAACCTAGAGGTTAAGAGTGTTGGGCCAGTAACACAGTTTAATATGGACAGCTGGTAACCTAGAGGTTAAGAGTGTTGGGCCAGTAACACAGTTTAATATGGACAGCTGGTAACCTAGAGGTTAATAAGAGTGTTGGACCAGTAACACAGTTTAATATGGGCAGCTGGTAACCTAGAGGTTAAGAGTGTTGGGCCAGTAACACTGTTTAATATAGACAGCTGGTAACCTAGAGGTTAAGAGTGTTGGGCCAGTAACACAGTTTAATATGGACAGCTGGTAACCTAGAGGTTAATAAGAGTGTTGGGTCAGTAACACAGTTTAATATGGACAGCTGGTAACCTAGAGGTTAATAAGAGTGTTGGACCAGTAACACAGTTTAATATGGGCAGCTGGTAACCTAGAGGTTAAGAGTGTTGGGCCAGTAACACAGTTTAATATGGACAGCTGGTAACCTAGAGGTTAAGAGTGTTGGGTCAGTAATACAGTTTAATATGGACAGCTGTTGGACCAATTGCTGACTAGGTGAAACGTCTATCATTGTGCCCTTGAGCAAGGCACTGAACTCTAATAACTACTGTAAGTGACTCTGGGTAAAAGTGTCTGCTAAAATACTGAAATATCAATGTAAAAGCAATGTATTGAAGAAAGGTGCTCACAGTATGTGTACCCGCCATAAGGTACAACGATACATTTTTGCCACCTTAACGGAACTAACGGCTTTGTCACTGTGGTGGTCCCCCTAAAAAGGCACATTTGTATCATTAGCATTAGCATTAGCATTAGCATTATTAGCATGTTTCCACAGATGCTCTACTGCAACCAGGTAGGTTCCTTTCTGCTACACAAAGATAAATAACATCGTTTTTTTCCCCCCTAAGAACAGCTCAGTCTGGAGTCAGATGGTAAATAGCGAGAACAGCTCAGTCTGGAGTCAGATGGTAAATAGCAAGAACAGCTCAGTCTGGAGTCAGATGGTAAATAGCAAGAACAGCTCAGTCTGGAGTCAGATGGTAAATAGCGAGAACAGATCAGTCTGGAGTCAGATGGTAAATAGCAAGAACAGCTCAGTCTGGAGTCAGATGGTAAATAGCAAGAACAGCTCAGTCTGGAGTCAGATGGTAAATAGCAAGAACAGCTCAGTCTGGAGTCAGATGGTAAATAGCAAGAACAGCTCAGTCTGGAGTCAGATGGTAAATAGCGAGAACAGCTCAGTCTGGAGTCAGATGGTAAATAGCGAGAACAGCTCAGTCTGGAGTGAGATGGTAAATAGCGAGAACAGCTCAGTCTGGAGTCAGATGGTCAGAGTCAGATGGTAAATAGTCAGATGGTAAATAGTAAATAGCTCTCTCCCTCTCTCTCTCCCTCCCTCTCCCCCTCTATTACTCCCTCTACCTCCCTCTCTCCCTCTCTCTCTCATGTATGTCCTCTTGTGATTGTGTTATTTCATCTGATGTTAACTGATACTCTTCTGCTTTGACAATGTATTTCCTGCCAATAAAGCTTTATTGAAGATAAGAGTGTGAGCGAGACGGACAGAGAACAGGAAACGGATAAAGAGAGTCACAGAGAAGGGGGGGAGCAAAACAGACAGAAAGAAAGACGAAGAGAGAGACGGAGAGAGAGAGGGAAAAAGAGAGAGGGGGGAGAAGTCATTGCAGATTCTTGAAGTCATTGCAGCTTCTCTCTTTCGGTAACCATGGTGTTTCCACGGTGTTACTATGGCACGTCACCATGACAACAGCCGGTGCAATGGTGAGTTGCTGACATGGTAACACCTTCAACACAGAGCAACATGGATACCCATTCGTTCCTTCTCCTCCTCTCTCACACTTGGCTTCTCTCTCACTCTCGTTCTTCCTTCTCTCGCCGTGCTCTTTCTCCATCCATCTAGTCTTAAACTCTACTGCTGTTCTCCCTCGCAGGCTCCCCCCTTGCTTTTCATTCTTTCTCTCCGTCCCTCAGATTTTTCTGGTGTACCTGCTTTTCTCTCACGGCTCTACCTCCTTCCCTGAAGGCAGGCCTCTTCTCCCTCTCCTTTTCTCTCTCCCTCCCTCACTGATCTCTCTCCTTCCCTGAAGGCAGGCCTCTTCTCCCTCTCCTTTTCTCTCTCCCTCCCTCACTGATCTCTCTCCTTCCCTGAAGGCAGGCCTCTTCTCCCTCTCCTTTTCACTCTCCCTCCCTCACTGATCTCTCTCCTTCCCTGAAGGCAGGCCTCTTCTCCCTCTCCTTTTCACTCTCCCTCCCTCACTGATCTCTCTCCTTCCCTGAAGGCAGGCCTCTTCTCCCTCTCCTTTTCTCTCTCCCTCCCTCACTGATCTCTCTCCTTCCCTGAAGGCAGGCCTCTTCTCCCACTCCTTTTCTCTCTCCCTCCCTCACTGATCTCTCTCCTTCCCTGAAGGCAGGCCTCTTCTCCCTCTCCTTTTCACTCTCCCTCCCTCACTGATCTCTCTCCTTCCCTGAAGGCAGGCCTCTTCTCCCTCTCCTTTTCACTCTCCCTCCCTCACTGATCTCTCTCCTTCCCTGAAGGCAGGCCTCTTCTCCCTCTCCTTTTCTCTCTCCCTCCCTCACTGATCTCTCTCCTTCCCTGAAGGCAGGCCTCTTCTCCTTCTTTTCTCTCTCTCTCCCTCATTGCTCTCTCTCCTTCCCTGAGTGTACAATTGGCTGAGTATTGTTTCTCATGGTCTGAGAGTCTTTAGGTGCCATTTGGAGTGGCTTCCATCTGGCCACTCTACCATAAAGGCCTGATTGGTGGTGCTGCAGAGATGGTTGTCCTTCTGGAAGGTTCTCCCATCTCCCCAGATGAACTCTAGAGCTCTGTCAGAGTAACCATCAGGTTCTTGGTCACCTCCCTGACCAATGCCCTTCTCCCCCGATTGCTCAGTTTGGCCGGGCGGCCAGCTCTAGGAAGAGTCTTGGTGGTTACAAACTTATTCCATTTAAGACTGATGGAGGCCACTGTGTTCTTGGGGACCTTCGATGCTGCAGAAATGTTTTTGTACCCTTCTCCAGATCTGTGCCTCGACACAATCCTGTCTCGGAGCTCTACGGACAATTCCTTTGACCTCATGGCTTGGTTTTCGCTCTGACATGCACTGTCAACTGTGGGACATTACATAGACAGGTGTGTGCCTTTCCAAATCATACCCAATCAATTGAATTTACCACAGGTGGACTCCAATGAAGTTGTAGAAACATCTCAAGGCTGATCAATGGAAACAGGATGCACCTGAACTCAATTTCGAGTCTCATAGCAAAGGGTGCACTGCTGGAGCTAAGAACACCTGCATTTCACTGCACCTGTGTGTGTGTGTGTGTGAGTGCGTGTGCGTGCGTGCGTGCGTGCGTGTGCGTGCGTGTGTGTGTGTGTGTGTGTGTGTGTGTGTGTGTGTGTGTGTGTGTGTGTGTGTACATTAGAGAAACAGTGCAATACTCCTCGAACAGTAAACACAATGAAGAGAAAGGTGACTGTGTAAAAACAGGTTTCATGTTTACCTGCATTGACCTACAAAAACTGAAAAACTGAGTGATACAGGGAGATGGTGGGAGAGAGACAGAGAGTGAGAGTATGGGAAAGAGAGAGAGAGTGTGATGAGGGAGATGAGGGGGAGAGGGACAGAGAGAGAATAAGGGAGAGAAAGAGAGAGGCTACACTTTATCTGGATAGTCTGGACAGTCCATCTGCAGATGTTCTACTGCTGTACACTTTGTGGGGAACGGTGGAGAATTGGAACATAGCCAGACAGTCTCTCCCAACCCTCTACTGAGGCACGACCAGAATAATAATGTCAATCGCCAAGGGACATAGACCAGTACACTGCTCATCAAAGATAAGGCATAGTCATTGTTTGGCTGATTGGCGGCTTGGTAATATTTATATTTTACATGTACTGGAAGTGTGCAGAGACTCTTTCCTGTTTCTCTAGTTATGCCTTTTCGTCTCCAGCACCTTCACAAATCCGTTTCGGTTGGTAGATAGGTAGATTCTACCTATTATCGACATGTACAGATGACATTTTTACATTTACATTTTAGTCATTTAGCAGACGCTCTTATCCAGAGCGACTTACAGTAGTGAATGCATACATTTCATTATAAAAAAATTCGTACTGGTGACCAAATACAGCACAATCTCACATCGTTTCCCAGCAGCCAAATTCCACAAACACAAAACTGGAACAACTTCACTCGCCCCCAATAGGTGGCAGTATAAGATAGATGTTGAGCTTCTGTGAGGCTTTAGCGACGAGGCACGAGGTGAAGGCGAGAGGTGTAGGCGGGAGGTGTAGGCGGGAGGTGAGGCGGGAGGTGAGGCGGGAGGTGAGGCGGGAGGTAAGGCGGGAGGTGAAGGCGGGAGGTGTAGGCGGGAGATGTAGGCGGGAGGTGTAGGCGGGAGGTGAAGGCGGGAGGTGTAGGCGGGAGGTGTAGGCGGGAGGTAAGGCGGGAGGTAAGGCGGGAGGTGTAGGCGGGAGGTGTAGGCGGGAGGTGTAGGCGGGAGGTAAGGCGGGAGGTGTAGGCGGGAGGTAAGGCGGGAGGTAAGGCGGGAGGTGTAGGCGGGAGATGTAGGCGGGAGGTGAAGGCGGGAGGTGTAGGCGGGAGGTGTAGGCGGGAGGTAAGGCGGGAGGTGAAGGCGGGAGGTGAAGGCGGGAGGTGTAGGCGGGAGGTGTTGGCGGGAGGTAAGGCGGGAGGTGTAGGCGGGAGGTAAGGCACAAGGTGTAGGCGGGAGGTGTAGGCGGGAGGTAAGGCACAAGGTGTAGGCGGGAGGTGTAGGCGGGAGGTGAAGGCGGGAGGTAAGGCGGGAGGTGTAGGCGGGAGGTGAAGGCGGGAGGTGTAGGCGGGAGGTGTAGGCGGGAGGTAAGGCGGGAGGTGTAGGCGGGAGGTAAGGCGGGAGGTAAGGCGGGAGGTGTAGGCGGGAGGTGTAGGCGGGAGGTGAAGGCGGGAGCTGTAGGCGGGAGGTGTAGGCGGGAGATAAGGCGGGAGGTGTAGGCGGGAGGTGAAGGCGGGAGGTGTAGGCGGGAGGTGAAGGCGGGAGGTGTAGGCGGGAGGTGTAGGCGGGAGGTGTAGGCGGGAGGTAAGGCGGGAGGTGTAGGCGGGAGGTGAAGGCGGGAGGTGTAGGCGGGAGGTGAAGGCGGGAGGTGTAGGCAGGAGATGTAGGCGGGAGTCTCTGTACCGGTACCCCCTGTATATAGTGTCATGACGTTGGCCTGTGGGTAAGGTTTATGACCCCCCATAAATACCTTTCTCCCTTCCCCTCTCTTACTGACCCTACTGAAGGACTGCTGTCCTGTTAAATATAGAGAGTCTGGGAACATCAAACAAATGGGGAAAGGAACCATATTTTGGTAATAAAACCAGTTGGAAATATGCTTGATAACGTAATGAGTATGTATGTCAGTTCATTGTTATCTGTGACATTATGACTGATGACAGGACGACATAAACTGTACCTGGGAAAGTATACACCCTCCAGTTATCAGAGTCACATGGAATTGTTATGCAATTGAAATGTTTGATATTGAAATTGTTTGTTAGGAGATTAAATGTAATTTTAGCTTCCAAATGAGAGATTTGGGTTTTCATAAGGAAAGTGCCCTGCTTGATCAGTGGCCCACCCCTGTGAAGAGGAGGGGTTATAAACGATGAAACACATCCTTCCCCCTCTCCACTATATAAGCCTTTGACGAAAAGATAACCAGGTGGTTCCAGTACGGGAGGTCTGCAGCCTCTACGTTAGAAGGACACACATGTCAAGGACAGAACTAAGCCAACCTCGGCGTGAGCTATGGTATGAACTGGTATGAACTTTGAGCTTATTCACTACAGAAGTGATACTTCCTAGCCGTTGAGTTAGCAGCGGCCGCTGTTGACGTGGGCTAGGAAAGGACGGACGACGGATCCAGTCTAACAGACGGACGAAGATACCACCACGTATCCAATTTCCCACCAGAGTCATTCTTAAGAGTTTACAGGAAGATCTGTTGGCCAACCCGGCCAGCATCTACGACCAATCTACCGAAGCGCAGCTCAGAGTAAATATTTATTGCATTTTCCTTTTCCAAATGGGCGGTAATTTAGAATGCATAAGATAATGTATTTACGATAGCATAGCTGCTGTTTGTGGTTCCTAAGTCTTCCCGCTCTTTCATTCAAGCCCAACCCCCCTTTCCTTTGTGTAACCAGGTTCCGTCCACCGGGACGTTTTCTGTATGACATCATTTGTATTCTGTGTGATTAGTTTAGGTATTTAGTAAATAAATAATTAAACCCAATTTTGTATTGCTGATTCAACTTGTTAGCCAGGGTTCGTGAAGATAACCAAGAATTTACAACTTTCATTATGAGACTGAAAATAAGACAAGGGTTAATATTGACTGCTATCGATGTAAAATATTACTAAGTATTTTAAGAGTTTATTCGGAAGATAACAGCTCTATAAACGTTCTTCCGTGGTGCCCCGACTTTCTAGTTAATTACATTTACATGATTAGCTTAATCAGGTAATATTAATTACAGAGAAATCATTTTATAAGTTAGCATGCCATATCACTTAATCCGGCATAGCCAAAGACACGACAATAGCATCCACATTGACTCTGTACCGGTACCCCCTGTATATAGCCTCCACATTGACTCTGTACCGTAACACCCTGTATATAGCCTCCACATTGACTCTGTACCGGTACCCCCTGTATATAGCCTCCACATTAACTCTGTACCGGTACCCCCCTGTATATAGCCTCCACATTGACTCTGTACCAGTACACCCTGTATATAGCCTCCACATTGACTCTGTACCGGTACCCCCTGTATATAGCCTCCACATTGACTCTGTACCGTAACACCCTGTATATAGCCTCCACATTGACTCTGTACCGTAACACCCTGTATATAGCCTCCACATTGTTATTTAGTGCTGCTCTTTAACTATTAGTTATTCTTATCTCTTATTTATTTTTTATTTTTTTTCTTAAAACTGCATTGTTGGTTAATTAAGGGCTTGTAAGTAAGCATTTCACTGTAAGGTCTAGACTTGTTGTATTCGGCACGTGACAAATAAACATTTGATTTGAAGAAGATGTGTGCTTGTTTTTAAAAGGAGACATTTCAATAGCACACATACAGTGAGAAAATACCCACCTACAAAAAAAAATACAATTCAGGAATGTACTGCTTTGCTGAACGGACAGTAAACAGCTGAAGGACAGAATGACCTCTGTTGCAGAGAAATTGACTGAGGCTTAGGATCTTAGCTAGGCATAAGGCCTTTGCCGACGCAGACGTACTGAAAGAGTGCTTCTTTTTTTTGTCTTCAGTCTTCAGCTGAAATAATGTATGATGACTTCAGTAACAAAGATGTTATTTTGAAGCAAACAAAAAGGAGTACAACTATCGGACAACCATAATAAGAAGGGTTGAAGATAATCTCACCAGTGTTTCAGCATAGCATTGGATGGCTCAGCTATATTCAAATGTACTGTACGCCTGAAGGTACCATGTTCATCTGTACAAACAATAGTACGCAAGTATAAACACCCTACGATCTTTGTCCCCATGTGCAGTTGCAAACCGTAGTCTGGCTTTTTTTATGGCGGTTTTGGAGCAGTGGCTTCTTCCTTGCTGAGCGGCCTTTCAGGTTATGTCGATATAGGACTCGTTTTATTGTGGATATAGATACATTTGTACCTGTTTCCTCCAGCATCTTCACAAGGTCCTTTGCTTTTGTTCTGGGATTGATTTGCACTTTTTGCATCAAAGTACGTTCATCTCTAGGAGACAGAACGTGTCTCCTTCCTGAGCGGTTTGATGGCTGTGTGGTCCCATGGTGTTTATAACTTGCGTACTATTGTTTGTACAGATGAACGTGGTACCTTCAGGCGTTTGGGAATTGTTCCCAAGGATGAACCAGACTTGTGGAGGTCTACAATCCTTTTTCTGAGGTCTTTGCTGATTTCTTTCGTTTTCCCATGATGTCAAGCAAAGAGGCACTGAGTTTGAAGGTAGGCCTTGAAATACATCCACAGGTACACCTCCAATTGACTCAAATGATGTCAATTAGCCTATCAGATGCTTCTAAAGCCATGACATCATTTTATGGAATTTTCCAAGCTGTTTAAAGGCACAGTCAACTTAGTGTATGTAGTGTATGTAAATGTGTGGAGTGGTTGAAAAACGAGTTTTAATGACTCCAACCAAAGTGTATGTAAACTTCCCGACTTCAATTGTATCTCTATAATCTCATCACATTAAGAAACCACACCACTGCTCTGTATAGGCAACTCATTAACAATGCATATAGGGAAGTCATACCACTGCTCTCTATAGGTAACTCATCAACAATGCACATAGGGAAGTCATACCACTGCTCTCTGTATAGGCAACTCATTTAGAAAACAGAGCAGCGCTTTATCACGGACAGACATCCGTCCATCTTAGCTACTGCTGTATCAATATGTTTAGACCATGACAGTGTACAATCCAGGGTTACACCAAGCTGTTTAGTCACCTCAACTTGCTCAATTTCCACATTTTATTCATTACAATATTTAGTTAAGGTTTAGGATTTAGTTCAGGTTTGTCCCAAATACAACGCTTTTAGTTTTTACAATATTTAGGGCTAGCTTATTACTTGCCACCCATTCTAAAACTGACAGCAGTGATTTATCTCGCTGTTGTAGCTGACGTGTTTAATGTTGAGTGATCCGCATACACAGACACACAGGCTTTACTCAAAGCCAGTGGCAGGTCATTAGTGAAAATATTTTAAAAAGTAAGGGGCCTAGACAGCTGCCCTGGGGAACTCCTGATTCTACCTGGATTATGATGGAGAGGCTTCCATTAAAGAACACCCTCTGTGTTCTGTTAGACAGGGAACTCTCAATCCATGATATGGCAGAAGGTGTAAAGCCATAACACGTACGTTTTTTTTAAACAGCAGACTATTATCGATAATGTCAAAAGCCAGACTGAAGTCTAATAAACAGCTCCCAGAATAGGGCTGGGAGATATACAAATTAATTCGATTCATTCTAATTTATGTTTATGCGCGATATTCCAAATGACTGTATCGTTTTTATGAGTGTTTATGTCCGCTTGTTCTCATGTTGTCTCCTTCACTCGTCTCCTTCACTCGTCTCCTTCACTCCTATGTGCTGTGCGTACTATTGTATTTATTTCTGTTGTTAAATGGGAAACAGCACGTTAGTTGTGCAGGGCTTAACGATATTGATGGCTGTCGATGGCAAAATCTGTAGCATGAAGACAATTGTGTTAGCAGTGGGCTTATGTGACCATTACGTCGGTGTATGCTAGCTAACACACTTATCTACAGCAATCATATGCCAAAGCACATTCCATAAAGCCCCTCAATCCCTAACAGGTACCATAAACCCACACATGTATAAATCAGTAACGCACAGCAAACTTGTACACATTGTAAAATATAAATATAAAACAGTATTTAGAACGTGACCTACTCCTTGCATCACATTTTCATACTGGGAAGACCTGACGTTCTCGATCTCCCCCTATCTGCAAGCGGGGCAAATCACAACACACCTTATTGTCATCAGTTGAACCAACCAATACGAATGCTTGAACATTAAATAGACATTTCTTTAGAGGCAAGTGGAAACATAACCAACCTTGTTACATTCTCCCCTGCTGAATTACACTTGCATACTATAAAGAAACAAAATGAGGTATGCAATACCTTGCAATACATATGACACCAAATATTCCAGTGCAAAGACTATTCTCTAAAGAGAAATTAGGGGAATTCAAAGATCCCGTAGGAAAACATGCTTGTTACATGTTCAGTACACTCAGTGACAATAAGAACCTCAGACAGAAAAACCTTGGCCTACTTGACCCAGAGATCTGTATCTAATGACGAGATGCATATCTCCGCTCTAACAATGGTAGTCGTTGTCCCAATGGCGGGAAGGCCGGCAACAAGCTTAGGGTCCAAAATAAACCCATAGAAACGCATTGACCTTATTTTGGACTGATTTTTGCTGAAGTGAAACTTCGCCTCTTCCTCTATGGTTTACGCACACCAAGCCCCTCCCCCTGCCTCTCACACCAACAAAGTTGAGAGATCACATCTTTCTCTCTGACAAGCGGTTTCAACTCGCTATTTGCTTTTGAGGTTTGGTCCCAAAAAAATCGGTCATACGGACACCAAAATACATGGAGACATTATTTTACTGTTAAGTTAACTTGTCTAACAATACCCTTTTTATGTCTCAACTACTCAAATTGCACGCAGAGCAGACACTACTAAAATGAGAGTATCAATAAACATTGATAATGGAAAAAAAATGCTCAGTTCGTGTCGACATTGGCAGCATTTTTAGCCAAAGACTGTTATACTAGCTGTCTAGTCCGTGTTTTATTAAATGTGCAATTGGGCATAAAACACAATTATATAAGGAATTGGCAACTCGTTCTCATTCTGAGAAAATAAGGTAGGCCACTTGATTTCAACATCTGAACAAAGTGAACAGGCTAACATGTCGTTCAAACAGTTGGAGACAGACATAATGGTGTGTTCCTAACAATTCAGCTGTTCTATTGTACTTTGTTAGCTAGAAAATAGATCCAAGCTGGCTAAACATGAAATATAAACATTCGCTGGTTACTCACTAGCTTCGTGGGCTGGAGAGATTGTTGATGAGACCTGTGTTCATTTTCTATATACTAACGCCTGCTACAAGAAGTTAGTCGTTATTAGTGAATGTGCATTATGCTGTAGGTTCTAGGTAAATGTGTGACAAAAAAAAGGCCTTTTTCATAGACTTGAAAAGCCAGATTAGCGATTATTGCAACAAAAATAGCAGTTAAAACTATTTTGATAAAATAATGAAATTATTAGTGGGTCTTAAGGTTGTGGAAGACATATTTAGTCTTGTTATAACTATTTAATCTCTGAATTCATTCAATTATTGCTGACTGTTGGAAATGTAGTGTGTTGGACCTTTAATTGTACAACAATGCTTATTTAGAGAAAACATTTTAAAAAAATCTATTTATATTTATCGTGAATAAGTTTAAAAAAAAATGGAGATATGGTTTTTATGCCATATCAGCCAGCCCTATCCCAGAATATTTTTAGCAATTTCGTTCAGCCAATCATCAGTCATTTGTGTAAAATGCCTGTTAAGTATCTTAACATTTATCTCAATGTTGGAATATGTAAATAATAGTAATGTGAAATTTATATTAGAGTATGTAATTTGTAAAAATATTCAAGGAAATTTTTTAATTTGCGGTGTACAAATTCAACATGATGAACAGGAATGACATTTACTCTCACGGATGGCCAAGAATAACTATCCAAAAGCCACACCCCTAATGGGCCACACCTCCTAATTAAAAAAAAACAGCTGCTAGGTCAACCCAAATGAAGGTAAAAAATACCAACTGATACAGTAGTTAAATTTACCCATGTTTGGATAATCCAAATAATCCAACTGGCTGGGTCAAAATAAACCCAACATGTGTTCTGTCCACTATACCAGCGCTGGGTTACCTCTCCATCACTCTCTCTTCTCTCTCCCATCCTCTCTCTTCTCTCTCCATCCCTCTCTCTCTTCTCTCTCCATCACCCTCTCTTCTCTCCTCCCCTAATTATTCCTGTGTAGAGCAGGCTGGTCTGAAAGCACACTGTGTCCTGACTAATTAACCTGTTATTATTAGAGCAGGCTGGTCTGAAAGCACACTGTGTCCTGACTAGTTAACCTGTTATTATTAGAGCAGGCTGGTCTGAAAGCACACTGTGTCCTAACTAGTTAACCTGTTATTATTAGCCTGTGTGAGGTACAGTCCAGGTTGAGGCTCAGCTGTATGGCACTCTGTGCCTGTCCGCGTGTGTGAGAGAAGAGCGATGAGGAGAGATGGAATCTATCAGATGGAGATGAAGACTGGTGAGAGAGGAACGAGGGATGGCTGACAAGAGTAATAGGACAGATGAGCATATTAAAGAGGGGATGAGGAGGGGAAGGGCAGAGGAGAGGAGAGAGGGGATGGGCAGATGAGAGGAGAGAGGGGATGGGCAGATGAGAGGAGAGAGGGGATGGGCAGAGGAGAGGAGAGAGGGGATGGGCAGATGAGAGGAGAGAGGGGATGGGCAGATGAGAGGAGAGAGGGGAAGGGCAGAGGAGAGAGGGGATGGGCAGAGGAGAGGAGAGAGGGGATGGGCAGAGGAGAGGAGAGAGGGGATGGGCAGAGGAGAGGAGAGAGGGGATGGGCAGATGAGAGGAGAGAGGGGATGGGCAGATGAGAGGAGAGAGGGGATGGGCAGATGAGAGGAGAGAGGGGATGGGCAGAGGAGAGGAGAGAGGGGATGGGCAGATGAGAGGAGAGAGGGGGGGCAGATGAGAGGGAGAGGGAGGGCAGAGGAGAGAGGGGAGGGCAGAGGAGAGGAGGAGGGATGGGCAGAGGAGAGGAGAGAGGGGATGGGCAGAGGAGAGGAGAGAGGGGAGGGCAGAGGAGAGGAGAGAGGGGAGGGCAGAGGAGAGGAGAGAGGGGATGGGCAGAGGAGAGGAGAGAGGGGAAGGGCAGAGGAGAGGAGAGAGGGGATGGGCAGAGGAGAGGAGAGAGGGGAAGGGCAGAGGAGAGGAGAGAGGGGAAGGGCAGATGAGAGGAGAGAGGGGAAGGGCAGAGGAGAGGAGAGAGGGGATGGGCAGAGGAGGAGAGAGGGGAAGGGCAGAGAGAGGAGAGAGGGGTGGGCAGAGGAGAGAGAGGGGAAGGGCAGATAGAGGAGAGAGGGGATGGGAGGAGAGGAGAGAGGGGAAGGGCAGAGGAGAGGAGAGAGGGGAAGGGCAGATGAGAGGAGGGGATGGGCGAGGAGAGAGGGGATGGGCAGAGGAGAGGAGAGAGGGATGGGCAGAGGAGAGGAGAGAGGGGAAGGGCAGAGGAGAGGAGAGAGGGGATGGGCAGATGAGAGGAGAGAGGGGAAGGGCAGAGGAGAGAGGGGATGGGCAGAGGAGAGGAGAGAGGGGATGGCAGAGGAGAGGAGAGAGGGGATGGGCAGAGGAGAGGAGAGAGGGGATGGGCAGAGGAGAGGAGAGAGGGGATGGGCAGAGGAGAGAGGGAAGGGCAGAGGAGAGGAGAGAGGGGATGGGCAGAGGAGAGAGGGGATGGGCAGAGGAGAGGAGAGAGGGGAGGGGCAGATGGAGAGGAGAGAGGGGATGGGCAGAGGAGAGAGGGGAGGGGCAGATGAGAGGAGAGAGGGAAGGAGAGGAGAGGAGAGAGGGGAAGGGCAGAGGAGAGGAGAGAGAGGGGATGGGCAGAGAGAGAGGAGGGGATGGGCAGATGGATGGAGAGAGGGGATGGGCAGATGGATGGAGAGAGGGGATGGGCAGAGGAGAGGAGAGAGGGGAAGGGCAGAGGAGAGAGGGGATGGGCAGATGAGAGGAGAGAGGGGAAGGGCAGAGGAGAGGAGAGAGGGGATGGGCAGAGGAGAGGAGAGAGGGGAAGGGCAGAGGAGAGGAGAGAGGGGATGGGCAGAGGAGGAGAGAGGGGATGGGCAGATGAGAGGAGAGAGGGGAAGGGCAGAGGAGAGGAGAGAGGGGAAGGGCAGAGGAGAGGAGAGAGGGGATGGACAGAGGAGAGGAGAGAGGGGATGGGCAGATGAGAGGAGAGAGGGGAAGGGCAGAGGAGAGGAGAGAGGGGATGGGCAGAGGAGAGGAGAGAGGGGATGGGCAGAGGAGAGGGAGAGGGGAAGGGCGATGAGAGGAGAGGAGGGGATGGGCAGATGAGAGGAGAGAGGGGATGGGCAGATGAGAGGAGAGAGGGGATGGGCAGATGAGAGGAGAGAGGGGGATGGGCAGATGAGAGGAGAGAGGGGATGGGCAGATGAGAGGAGAGAGGGGATGGGCAGATGAGAGGAGAGAGGGGATGGGCAGATGAGAGGAGAGAGGGATGGGCAGATGAGAGGAGAGAGGGGGATGGGCAGATGAGAGGAGAGAGGGGAAGGACAGATGAGAGAGGGGAAGGGCAGAGAGGAGAGGAGAGAGGGGATGGGCCAGAGGAGAGAGGGGATGGACAGAGGAGAGAGGGGATGGGCAGATGAGAGGAGAGAGGGATGGGGCAGATGAGAGGAGAGAGGGGATGGGCAGAGGAGAGGAGAGAGGGGATGGGCAGATGAGAGGAGAGAGGGATGGGCAGATGAGAGGAGAGAGGGGATGGGCAGATGAGAGGAGAGAGGGGATGGGCAGATGAGAGGAGAGAGGGGATGGGCAGAGGAGAGAGGGGATGGGCAGAGGAGAGGAGAGAGGGGAAGGGCAGAGGAGAGGAGAGAGGGGATGGGCAGATGAGAGGAGAGAGGGGAAGGGCAGAGGAGAGAGGGGATGGGCAGAGGAGAGGAGAGAGGGGATGGGCAGAGGAGAGGAGCGAGGGGATGGGCAGAGGAGAGGAGAGAGGGGATGGGCAGAGGAGAGAGGGGATGGGCAGAGGAGAGGAGAGAGGGGAAGGGCAGAGGAGAGGAGAGAGGGGATGGGCAGAGGAGAGAGGGGATGGGCAGAGGAGAGAGGGATGGGCAGAGGAGAGGAGAGAGGGGAAGGGCAGATGAGAGGAGAGAGGGGATGGGCAGAGGAGAGAGGGGATGGGCAGATGAGAGGAGAGAGGGGAAGGGCAGAGGAGAGGAGAGAGGGGAAGGGCAGAGGAGAGGAGAGAGGGGATGGGCAGATGAGAGGAGAGAGGGGATGGGCAGATGGATGGAGAGAGGGGATGGGCAGATGGATGGAGAGAGGGGATGGGCAGAGGAGAGGAGAGAGGGGAAGGGCAGAGGAGAGAGGGGATGGGCAGATGAGAGGAGAGAGGGGAAGGGCAGAGGAGAGGAGAGAGGGGATGGGCAGAGGAGAGGAGAGAGGGGAAGGGCAGAGGAGAGGAGAGAGGGGATGGGCAGAGGAGAGAGGGGATGGGCAGATGAGAGGAGAGAGGGGAAGGGCAGAGGAGAGGAGAGAGGGGAAGGGCAGAGGAGAGGAGAGAGGGGATGGACAGAGGAGAGGAGAGAGGGGATGGGCAGATGAGAGGAGAGAGGGGAAGGGCAGAGGAGAGGAGAGAGGGGATGGGCAGAGGAGAGGAGAGAGGGGATGGGCAGAGTAGAGGAGAGAGGGAAGGGCAGATGAGAGGAGAGAGGGGATGGGCAGATGAGAGGAGAGAGGGGATGGGCAGATGAGAGGAGAGAGGGGATGGGCAGATGAGAGGAGAGAGGGGATGGGCAGATGAGAGGAGAGAGGGGATGGGCAGATGAGAGGAGAGAGGGGGATGGGCAGATGAGAGGAGAGAGGGGATGGGCAGATGAGAGGAGAGAGGGGATGGGCAGATGAGAGGAGAGGGGATGGGCAGATGAGAGGAGAGAGGGGAAGGACAGATGAGAGAGGGGAAGGGCAGAGGAGAGGAGAGAGGGGATGGGCAGAGGAGAGAGGGGATGGACAGAGGAGAGAGGGGATGGGCAGATGAGAGGAGAGAGGGGATGGGCAGATGAGAGGAGAGAGGGGATGGGCAGAGGAGAGGAGAGAGGGGATGGGCAGATGAGAGGAGAGAGGGGATGGGCAGATGAGAGGAGAGAGGGGATGGGCAGATGAGAGGAGAGAGGGGATGGGCAGAGGAGAGGAGAGAGGGGAAGGGCAGATGAGAGGAGAGAGGGGATGGGCAGATGAGAGGAGAGAGGGGATGGGCAGATGAGAGGAGAGAGGGGATGGGCAGATGAGAGGAGAGAGGGGATGGGCAGATGAGAGGAGAGAGGGGATGGGCAGATGAGAGGAGAGAGGGGATGGGCAGATGAGAGGAGAGAGGGGATGGGCAGATGAGAGGAGAGAGGGGAAGGACAGATGAGAGAGGGGAAGGGCAGAGGAGAGGAGAGAGGGGATGGGCAGAGGAGAGAGGGGATGGACAGAGGAGAGAGGGGATGGGCAGATGAGAGGAGAGAGGGGATGGGCAGATGAGAGGAGAGAGGGGATGGGCAGAGGAGAGGAGAGAGGGGATGGGCAGATGAGAGGAGAGAGGGGATGGGCAGATGAGAGGAGAGAGGGGATGGGCAGATGAGAGGAGAGAGGGGATGGGCAGAGGAGAGGAGAGAGGGGATGGGCAGAGGAGAGGAGAGAGGGGATGGGCAGAGATGTTCTCCCTTGTTTCCCCTTCCTTTCTTTCTGTTCCTTCCTTCCTTCCTTCCTTTCTTCCTTCCTTCCTTCCTTCCTTTCTTCCTTCCTTCCTTCCTTCCTTACATACAGTGCTGTCAGAAAGTCTTCATACCCCTTGACTTGTTCCTCATTTTGTTGTGTTACAGCCTGAATTCAAAATGGATTCTATATTATTTTTTTCTCACCAATCTACACACAATACCCGGAAAATGACAAAGTGGAAACGTTTTTTGAAATTTTAGCAAATTCATTGAAAATGAAATACAGAAATCTCTCATTTACATACAGTGCCAGTCAAACGTTTGGACACACCTACTCATTCAATGGTTTATATTTTCTTTTTACTATTTTCTACATTGTACAATCATCGTGAAGACATCAAAACTATGAAAAAACACATATGGAATCATGTAGTAACCCAAAAAGTGTTAAACAAATCAAAATATATTTTATATTTTAGATGCTTCAAAGTAGCCACCCTTTGCCTTAATGACAGCTTTGCACAGTCTTGGCATTCTCTCAACCAGCTTCATGAGGTAGTCACATGGAATGCATTTCAATTTTAACAGGTGTGCCTTGTTAAAAGTTAATTAGGTAGCGATTACAGCTGTGAGTCTTTCTGGGTAAGTGTCTAAGAGTGATTACAGCTGTGAGTCTCTAAGAGTTTTCCATACCTGGATTGTGAAACATTTTCCCATTATAATTATTTTTTTAATTCTTCAAGCTCTGTCAAATTGGCTGTTGATCATTGCTAGACAACCATTTTCAGGTCTTGCCATAGATTTTCAAGAAGATTTAAGTAAAAACGGTAACTTGGCCACTCAGGAACATTCACAGTCTTCTTGGTAAGCAACTCCAGTGTAGATTTGGCCTTGTGTTTTAGGTTATTGTCCTGCTGAAAGGTGAATTCCTCTCCCAGTGTCTGGTGGAAAGCAGACTGAACCAGGTTTTCCTCTAGGATTTTGCCTGTGCTTAGCTCCATTCTGTATCTTTTTATCCTGAAAACTCCCCAGTCCTTAAGAATTACAAGTATACCCATAACATGATGCAGCCACCACTATGCTTGAAAATATGGAGTGTGGCACTCAGTGATGTGTTGTGTTGGATTTGCCCCAAACAACACTTTATGTTCAGGACGAAAAGTTAATTGCGTTGTCACATTTTTTTCAGCTTTACTTTGGTGCCTTGTTGCAAACAGGATGCATGTTTTGGAATATTTTTATTCTGTACAGTCTACAATCACAGTGTACAATCACTCTGTCATTTAGGTTAGTATTGTGGAGTAACTACAATGTTGTTGATCCATCCTGTTTTTTTCTATCACAGCCATTAAAATCTGCAACTGTTTTAAGGTCACCGTTGGTCTCATGGTGAAATCCCTCAGCGGTTTCCTTCCTCTACGGCAACTGAGTTAGGAAGGACGTCTGTATCTTTGTGGTGACTGGGTTAGAGATGCATTAGAAGCCACATTGACAGCATCCACTTTGAGAAGCAGTCTTTCCATTGTTGATAGGCGTGGAAGTTCTCAGGGATGAAATGTGCAGATTGACGAATGGACGCCCAATTCGCCTGCCTAATGTATCATACTGTTTTTTTAATTCATCGTGTGACCGCTGACTGCAGGGCATTGTGGGATTTTTTTTTTTTTACGAAGTTAGAGCTGATTTGGAGAAGACCTCAAACACAACTTTTAGAACATTATAATATTATGATAATTGATTTAAGAGTTTGTAATTTGGGGATTTTTTCTAGGGGTGCTGCTCTAAGTTACTATTTATTATATGTTGTTCCTGGCATTGAGAAATAGGTGCTACATTGTTCTTTAAATGTGTTGATGTTTAGCTCTAACAGGTTCACAACAACACCGTAGTAAAACCACCTAACTGTAGTCAAACCACCTAGCTGTAGTAAAACCACCTAGCTGTAGTAAAACCACCTAACTGTAGTAAAACCACCTAACTGTAGTAAAACCACCTAGCTGTAGTAAAACCACCTAGCTGTAGTATATTAAGATACTAAGTGAGTGATAAGGCAGATGTAGGTAGGCCATGCTCTGTCTGGAGGCGAAAGAAACACACCTGTTTAGGAGAGGTGCTGGCTAGCAGAGTAGAACACCTGTTTAGGAGAGGTGCTGGCTAGCAGAGTAGAACACCTGTTTAGGGGAGGTGCTGGCTAGCAGAGTAGAACACCTGTTTAGGAGAGGTGCTGGCTAGCAGAGTAGAACACCTGTTTAGGAGAGATGTTGGCTAGCAGAGTAGAACACCTGTTTAGGAGAGGTGCTGGCTAGCAGAGTAGAACACCTGTTTAGGAGAGGTGCTGGCAGAGTAGAACACCTGTTTAGGAGAGGTGCTGGCTAGCAGAGTAGAACACCTGTTTAGGAGAGGTGCTGGCAGAGTAGAACACCTGTTTAGGAGAGGTGCTGGCTAGCAGAGTAGAACACCTGTTTAGGAGAGGTGCAGGCTAGCGGAGTAGAACACCTGTTTTGGAGAGGTGCTGGCAGAGTAGAACACCTGTTTAGGAGAGGTGCTGGCTAACAGAGTAGAACACCTGTTTAGGAGAGGTGCTGGCTAGCAGAGTAGAACACCTGTTTAGGAGAGGTGCTGGCTAGCAGAGTAGAACACCTGTTTAGGAGAGGTGCTGGCTAGCAGAGTAGAACACCTGTTTAGGAGAGGTGCTGGCTAGCAGAGTAGAACACCTGTTTAGGAAAGGTGCTGGCTAGCAGAGTAGAACACCTGTTTAGGAGAGGTGCTGGCTAGCAGAGTAGAACACCTGTTTAGGAGAGGTAATAACCATTGTTTCGACAGACAATCTGTCTTTATCAGGGTATGAAGATGTTAACTGTCTTATAGTTTACTGTTGTTTTATCTCTGGACCTTTTAACCGCTGGACCAAGGTCTCTTATGAACCAAGGTCTCTTATGTACCAAGGTCTCTCTCTTATGAACCAAGGCCTCTCTCTTATGAACCAAGGTCTCTTATGAACCAAGGCCTCTTATGAACCAAGGTCTCTTATGAACCAAGGTCCCTTATGAACCAAGGTCTCTTATGTACCAAGGCCTCTCTCTTATGAACCAAGGTCTCTTATAAACCAAGGCCTCTCTCTTATGAACCAAGGCCTCTCTCTTATGAACCAAGGCCTCTCTCTTATGAACCAAGGTCTCTTATAAACCAAGGCCTCTCTCTTATGAACCAAGGCCTCTCTCTTATGAACCAAGGCCTTTTATGAACCAAGGTCTCTTATGTACCAAGGCCTCTCTCTTATAAACCAAGGCCTCGCTCTTATGAACCAAGGCCTCTCTCTTATGAACCAAGGCCTCTTATGAACCAAGGCCTCTCTCTTATGAACCAAGGCCTCTCTCTTATGAACCAAGGCCTCTTATGAACCAAGGCCACTCTCTTATGAACCAAGGTCTCTTATGTCATCAGGTTAGGTTGTATGTAACACATATTTACAGACAGACAGGACAGGGAGACAGACAGGAAAGAGAGACAGACAGGATCTGAGGGCAGACAGGACAGAGAGAAAGACAGGATCTGAGGTTAGACAGGGCAGAGAGACAGACAGGCTCTGAGTGGTGACAGGCTCTGAGTGGAGACAGGGAAGAGAGACAGACAGGTTAGAGAGCCAGACAGGGCAGGGAGACAGACATGAGCTGAGGGCAGACGGGGAATTGAGACAGACGGGCAGAGATCACAGACGGGCAGAGGGGCAGACGGGGCAGGGAGACAGACAGGGACAGACAGGGAACACAGAGGTCAGCACAGTCAAACACAGGTGACTCATTACTAGCTAGCTTACTGTCATTTTGCCATTGTGTTGAAACTGCACACACACACACACACACACACACACACACACACACACACACACACACACACACACACACACACTCAGAGAACATGGCTTATGTAGAGAAATCCTTGCTGAGGGCATTGTCTCTAATATTGTCTCTCTCATCAATGGACTGCTGTTATGTGAGCAAGTTATCATAGTTTTTTTGGTGTGTGTGTGTGTGTGTGTGTGTGTGTGTGTGTGTGTGTGTGTGTGTGTGTGTGTGTGTGTGTGTGTGTGTGTGTGTGTGTGTGTGTGTGTGTGTGTGTGTGTGTGTGTGTGTGTTCAACCTGTTGCATAAATCCTAGACACTGTGCATGTGAAGGTCAAACCTCCTCAGAAATACTATTGTTACAGTCCGCCCGTCCGTCCTTCTGCTTGCCTGTCTGTCTGTCTGTCTGCCTGCCTGCCTGCCTGCCTGCCTGCCTGCCCGCCCGCCCGTCTGTCTGAACAACTATTTAACTTGCAGTGAAAGCGTACGGGCCATTCTCTCTCGGACCAAGCTTCTTATTTATAGTGCATTTCCAATGGTGATTTACCAGCAAGTCTGACTTTAGTGTTTCTACGTCCGCGACCGGCTCCTGGGACTCTCTGGTCCATGGCTTCAGGGAACCTCCCCTGACTTGTGACCAAGGCAATGCTGCTGGGGCCCATTTACATAACAATGGCTAACCGTGAACTTTGGTTTACACCTTCGACGGTAAACACCTTCTCACATAACAGATGTTTTTGTTTGTTTGATTATTCAGAGTTTGTTGATTCTGCTCCTCACTGTCAGGCTCTCAGTGGAAACACCATGTCCCTGGTATTACATTACGTTAAACAAGGGTGTAGTGCAACAACTGGTGTTACAGTCCAAGAGCAGCATACCTTCTTCTGAAAGGGTGTGGAGCAGTGGTATGACTTCCCTATTTGCATTGTTGATGAGTTGCCTATACAGAGAGCAGTGGTATGACTTCCCTATGTGCATTGTTAATGAGTTGCCTATACAGAGAGCAGTGGTATGACTTCCCTATTTGCATTGTTGATGAGTTGCCTATACAGAGAGCAGTGGTATGACTTCCCTATTTGCATTGTTGATGAGTTGCCTATACAGAGCAGTGGTATGACTTCTCTATTTGCATTGTTAATGAGTTGCCTATACAGAGAGCAGTGGTATGACTTCCCTATTTGCATTGTTAATGAGTTGCCTATACAGAGAGCAGTGGTATGACTTCTCTATTTGCATTGTTAATGAGTTGCCTATACAGAGAGCAGTGGTATGACTTCTCTATTTGCATTGTTAATGAGTTGCCTATACAGAGAGCAGTGGTATGACTTCTCTATTTGCATTGTTAATGAGTTGCCTATACAGAGAGCAGTGGTATGACTTCCCTATATGCATTGTTGATGAGTTGCCTATACAGAGAGCAGTGGTATGACTTCTCTATTTGCATTGTTAATGAGTTGCCTATACAGAGAGCAGTGGTATGACTTCTCTATTTACATTGTTAATGAGTTGCCTATACAGAGAGCAGTGGTATGACTTCCCTATATGCATTGTTGATGAGTTGCCTATACAGAGAGCAGTGGTATGACTTCTCTATTTGCATTGTTAATGATTTGCATATACAGAGAGCAGTGGTATGACTTCTCTTTGTGCATTGTTAACAGTACTATCAACAAAACAAGTCCTACAGGCCCTGGTTTTATAACACCTGGACTACTGCCAAGTCATTTGGCCCAGAACAGAACAGCACGGCTAACCCTTAAATGTACACAGAGAGCTAATATCAATAACATGCATGTGAATCTCTCCTGGCTCAAAGTAGAGGAGAGATTGACCTCATCACTACTTGTCTTTGTGAAAGGTATTGACATGTTGAAAGCACCGAGCTGTCTGTTTAAATGACCAGCACACAGCTCAGACACCCATGACTACCCCACAAGACATGCCACCAGAGGTCTGTTTAAACTACTGGCACACAGCTCAGACACCCATGCATACCCCACAAGACATGCCACCCGAGGTCTCGTCACAGTCCCCAAACCCAGAACAGACTCTGGGAA
>NC_042975.1:3950041-3962541 GCF_901001165.1 Salmo trutta | reverse complement strand
CAGTTATTAGCCAGAGTTATTAACAGAGTTATTAACCAGTTATTAACCAGTTATTAGCCAGAGTTATTAACCAGTTATTAGCCAGAGTTATTAACCAGTTATTAACCAGAGTTATTAACCAGAGTTATTAACCAGAGTTATTTACCATTTATTAACCAGTTATTAGCCAGAGTTATTAACCAGAGTTATTAACCAGTTATTAACCAGTTATTAACCAGAGTTATTAACCAGTTATTAACCAGTTATTAACCAGAGTTATTAACCAGAGTTATTAACCAGTTATTAACCAGAGTTATTAACCAGTTATTAGCCAGAGTTATTAACCAGTTATTAACCAGTTATTAGCCAGAGTTATTAACCAGAGTTATTAACCAGAGTTATTAACCAGTTATTAACCAGAGTTATTAACCAGTTATTAACCAGTTATTAACCAGGGTTATTAACCAGTTATTAACCAGAGTTATTAACCAGTTATTAACCAGAGTTATTAACCAGAGTTATTAACCAGTTTTTAACCAGAGTTATTAACCAGAGCTATTAACCAGAGTTATTAACCAGTTATTAACCAGTTATTAACCAGAGTTATTAACCAGAGTTATTAACCAGAGTTATTTACCAGTTATTAACCAGTTATTAGCCAGAGTTATTAACCAGAGTTATTAACCAGTTATTAACCAGTTATTAACCAGAGTTATTAACCAGTTATTAGCCAGTTATTAGCCAGAGTTAATAACCAGAGTTATTAACCAGAGTTATTAACCAGAGTTATTAACCAGAGTTATTAACCAGTTATTAACCAGAGCTATTAACCAGAGTTATTAACCAGAGTTATTAACCAGTTATTAACCAGAGTTATTAACCAGAGTTATTAACCAGTTATTAACCAGAGTTATTAACGCATTATTAACCAGAGTTATTAACCAGAGTTATTAACCAGAGTTATTAACCAGAGCTATTAACCAGAGTTATTAACCAGAGTTATTAACCAGAGTTATTAACCAGTTATTAGCCAGAGTTATTAACAGAGTTATTAACCAGTTATTAACCAGTTATTAGCCAGAGTTATTAACCAGTTATTAGCCAGAGTTATTAACCAGTTATTAACCAGAGTTATTAACCAGAGTTATTAACCAGTTATTAACCAGTTATTAACCAGAGTTATTAGCCAGTTATTAACCAGAGTTATTAACCAGAGTTATTAACCAGAGTTATTTACCAGTTATTAACCAGTTATTAGCCAGAGTTATTAACCAGAGTTATTAACCAGTTATTAACCAGTTATTAACCAGAGTTATTAACCAGTTATTAACCAGTTATTAACCAGAGTTATTAACCAGTTATTAACCAGAGTTATTAACCAGAGTTATTAACCAGTTATTAGCCAGAGTTATTAACCAGTTATTAGCCAGAGTTATTAACCAGTTATTAACCAGTTATTAACCAGAGTTATTAACCAGAGTTATTAACCAGTTATTAACCAGTTATTAACCAGTTATTAACCATTTATTAACCAGAGTTATTAGCCAGTTATTAACCAGAGTTATTAACAGAGTTATTAACCAGTTATTAACCAGTTATTAACCAGAGTTATTAACCAGTTATTAGCCAGAGTTATTAACCAGTTATTAGCCAGAGTTATTAACCAGTTATTAACCAGAGTTATTAACCAGAGTTATTAACCAGAGTTATTAACCAGTTATTAACCAGTTATTAACCAGAGTTATTAGCCAGTTATTAACCAGAGTTATTAACCAGAGTTATTAACCAGAGTTATTTACCAGTTATTAACCAGTTATTAGCCAGAGTTATTAACCAGAGTTATTAACCAGTTATTAACCAGTTATTAACCAGAGTTATTAACCAGTTATTAACCAGTTATTAACCAGAGTTATTAACCAGTTATTAACCAGAGTTATTAACCAGAGTTATTAACCAGTTATTAGCCAGAGTTATTAACCAGTTATTAACCAGTTATTAGCCAGAGTTATTAACCAGAGTTATTAACCAGAGTTATTAACCAGTTATTAACCAGAGTTATTAACCAGTTATTAGCCAGAGTTATTAACCAGTTATTAACCAGTTATTAACCAGAGTTATTAACCAGTTATTAGCCAGTTATTAGCCAGAGTTATTAACCAGAGTTATTAACCAGAGTTATTAACCAGAGTTATTAACCAGTTATTAGCCAGAGAAATTAACCAGAGTTATTAACCAGAGTTATTAACCAGAGTTATTAACCAGAGTTATTAACCAGTTATTAACCAGAGTTATTAACCAGAGTTATTAACCAGTTATTAACCAGAGTTATTAACGCATTATTAACCAGAGTTATTAACCAGAGTTATTAACCAGAGTTATTAACCAGAGCTATTAACCAGAGTTATTAACCAGTGTTATTAACCAGAGTTATTAACCAGTTATTAGCCAGAGTTATTAACAGAGTTATTAACCAGTTATTAACCAGTTATTAGCCAGAGTTATTAACCAGTTATTAGCCAGAGTTATTAACCAGTTATTAACCAGAGTTATTAACCAGAGTTATTAACCAGAGTTATTAACCAGTTATTAACCAGTTATTAACCAGTTATTAACCAGAGTTATTAGCCAGTTATTAACCAGAGTTATTAACCAGAGTTATTTACCAATTATTAACCAGTTATTAACCAGAGTTATTAACCAGTTAATAACCCGTTATTAACCAGAGTTATTAACCAGTTATTAACCAGTTATTAACCAGAGTTATTAACCAGAGTTATTAACCAGTTATTAACCAGAGTTATTAACCAGAGTTATTAACCAGTTATTAGCCAGAGTTATTAACCAGTTATTAACCAGTTATTAGCCAGAGTTATTAACCAGAGTTATTAACCAGTTATTAACCAGTTATTAGCCAGAGTTATTAACCAGGTAACAGTTATTAACCAGAGTTATTAACCAGTTATTAACCAGAGTTATTAACCAGTTATTAACCAGTTATTAACCAGAGTTATTAACCAGTTATTAACCAGTTATTAACCAGAGTTATTAACCAGTTATTAACCAGAGTTATTAACCAGAGTTATTAAGGCATTCATACAGTAGATAAGCAGCGAGCAGCGAGAATGTGCATGCCTGGGGAAGGTGAGGGCGCACCACGCAACTTCACACAGACAGGGCGAAATGTCAACAGTAGCTAAACTACTGCCGCTCAATCTGTCCTTCTCATACATTTCCCCTATTTAATACCAAATATCGTTTAATCATTAACCTCGTATTAAATGGAAAATAAATTATAGCCATCTGAATAGCCAAAATAACGTATTATTTCCTAGATTAATGTGGTTGTTGAATTTTTCTGTATTGATGCAGTGCGCTCACACCAATAGATGTTGTAAAAGAGCTCAATGGAAGCAGACCAGGACACCGGATTGGAGCAAATTCAACAACAAATCTGCTTTAACAAAGTGGATATTCTTCAAAAATCCGTCATGATTGACGTATTGTAACTGGCCCACAATGTCTGGATATGTTTGGCTGTTTTAGGTGCATAACATGTATTCGTTGTTTTTTTTTTATCAGGTTTAGAAGTGACTGCTAAATGCTAAACTCCTGTTCGTATAAACTGGTAGCATTGCTAGCATACAGAAATCGGTATTGGTGGTGGTGGTGGTGGTGGTCAAAAGTCGTTTTTAACTGCAATGCAGATGATTGGTGACGATGACATGAACATATATTGGGGTTGACATCCATACAAGCATTTATACTCCGATTTCTACTTCAACATTGTGTGAAATTACACATTTAAACAATAGTCTAAATGTTGGACTAATTTCGATGTGGGGCAATGAGGAGATTTGGACTCTTTCCCCCCCCTCCTCTCCACGCGTTTCCATTGTTTGGGTCGAGTTGCATTGACCTCTTTTTACCGCATCTATCACACACACTGGTTAAATCAACGTTGTTTCAACGGGGAATAAACGTTGAAGTGACGTCTGTGCCCAGTGGGAAGACAATCATGTATCACAGACCAATTCGCAATATGTGTTTTTTTTATTTTTTACGTTGGAGGGCAAAGTGGTATACATCGAACGGTTTACATTTTCTACTGAAACATTCATTGGCACATTCTCAAATGGTTTTATTAACATGGGAAACATATTTTAACGACCCCTGGGTTTATAAGCGCGGATATCGACTCTGAAGCTTTAGTATATATTTTGCGGTACAGTGGAAAGCGCGCTGGACTTCGGGCTAGAAGGTCGTGGGTTCGAGACCCGCTCCCTCCCTGTTTCATTACAGTATGTTTACATTGCCGAAGTAAGTTAAATTAGATCATAAACAAAAGTTAAATAAACAATCCAAATTAAATGTAAACATTACACTAACATTAGTTTCAGAGGAATAGAGACATTTAAAATGTCATATTATGACGCTATGTTTTTATAACGATGTGCCAATAGTTAAAATAAAGAAATAAAGAAATCTCTCACCATGTCCGCGGGGGTAGAGCCTGTCATCTTGGAATCCATCCACAGTAGGGCTTCACGGAAGGAAATAAATACTATTTCGTTGTCTTTTAAACGTCGTAGACTGTAAATTAGGAGTCTTCGACAATCAGTTAACCGTCCAAAAACACCTAGTTACTAAATTCCGTTGGTATCACAACTCTCCGTTCAGAGGCAGGAAAGAAATGTTGAAATGTGTTATTCTATTTCACATTTATTCTGTGTGTATTTTTTTTCTTCCTGTTAAAAGGCAGGTTTCTCAAAACAGACTGGATGTGGTTATAGATTCGATCGGAGGGCCCCCATTGACCCCAAATATGTAAAAATATCAGCCTTTATAAAAGGTCCCTACGCCATTGGAAAACCAAAATATATCGCGCTGTAACATTAGGAAATACCGATCTCGCTGTAAAAATCGGAACGACTCTTCTGTTCCAAATTTTTAAAAAACGAAAACCCTCCGCCGTCCTAAACGTTCCGTGGCTTTAAAAAAAATAATCTCTCGGTCATACTCCGAAAAGCAGAGTTAAACCATCGTTTTTTAGTCACAGACTTTGTTCCTGACTCTCTTCTGCCAATCTGTCATCCTGACTCAGAAGAACATGGCGGCAGTACTGTGAAAAAAGGTGGTAGGAGAGGAGGGTGGGGAGAGTGGGAGTTTATTTTCACACGAGTGAACACACACAAACACACACTCCGGGAGGGGGGGGTCGAGTAAAGTGACCCTAGACACAAATCAAGGTGACCAGTCTATAAAAAGTCTGAAGATATTTACATCAAACCAAATTGTATTTGTCACATGTGCCAAATAAAACAAGTCTAGATCTTACAGTGAAATGCTTACTTACAAGCCCTTAACCAATAATGCAGTTCAAGAAACAGAGTTAAGAAAATATTTACTAAATAAACTAAAGTAAAATATATATATATATATATATAAAAGTAACACAAGAAAATTACATAACAATAAAGAGGAGATATACAGGGGGTACCAGTACAGAGTCAATGTGGAGGCTATATACAGGGGGTACCGGTACAGAGTCAATGTGGAGGCTATATACAGGGGGTACCGGTACAGAGTCAATGTGGAGGCTATATACAGGGGGTACCAGTACAGAGTCAATGTGGAGGCTATATACAGGGGTACCGGTACAGAGTCAATGTGGAGGCTATATACAGGGGGTACCGGTACAGAGTCATGTGGAGGCTATATACAGGGGGGTACCGGTACAGAGTCAATGTGGAGGCTATATACAGGGGGTACCGGTACAGAGTCAATGTGGAGGCTATATACAGGGGGCACCGGTACAGAGTCAATGTGGAGGCTATATACAGGGGGTACCGGTACAGAGTCAATGTGGAGGCTATATACAGGGGGCACCGGTACAGAGTCAATGTGGAGGCTATATACAGGGGGTACCGGTACAGAGTCAATGTGGAGGCTATATACAGGGGGCACCGGTACAGAGTCAATGTGGAGGCTATATACAGGGGGTACCGGTACAGAGTCAATGTGGAGGCTATATACAGGGGGTACCAGTACAGAGTCAATGTGGAGGCTATATGCAGGGGGTACCGGTACAGAGTCAATGTGGAGGCTATATACAGGGGGGTACCGGTACAGAGTCAATGTGGAGGCTATATGCAGGGGGTACCGGTACCGAGTCAATGTGGAGGCTATATACAGGGGGTACCGGTACAGAGTCAATGTGGAGGCTATATACAGGGTGTTACGGTACAGAGTCAATGTGGAGGCTATATACAGGGGGGTACCGGTACAGAGTCAATGTGGAGGCTATATGCAGGGGGTACCAGTACAGAGTCAATGTGGAGGCTATATACAGGGGGTACCGGTACAGGGTCAATGTGGAGGCTATATACAGGGGGTACTGGTACAGTGTCAATGTGGAGGCTATATACAGGGGTACCGGTACAGGGTCAATGTGGAGGCTATATACAGGGGGTACCGGTACAGAGTCAATGTGGTGGCTATATACAGGGTGTTACGGTACAGAGTCAATGTGGAGGCTATACACAGGGGGTACCGGTACAGAGTCAATGTGGAGGCTATACACAGGGGGTACCGGTACAAGGACATTCAGAGACTTGTCCCAAAGCCACTCCTGCGTTGTCTTGGCTATGTGCTTAGTGTCGTTGTCCTGTTGGAAGGTGAACCTTCGCCCCAGTCTGAAGTCCTGAGCACTCTGGAGCAGGTTTTCATCAAGGATCTCTCTGTACTTTTCTCCGTTCATCTTTGCCTAGATCCTGACTAGTCTCCCAGTCCCTGCCACTGAAAAACATCCCCACAGCATGATGCTGCCACCACCATGCTTCACTGTAGGGATGGTGCCTGGTTTCCTCCTCCAGATGTGACGCTTGGCATTCAGGCCAACGAGTTCAATCTTGGTTTCATCAGACCAGAGCATCTTGTTTCTCATGGTCTGAGAGTCCTTTAGGTGGCTTTTGGCAAACTCCAAGTGGGCTGTCATGTGCCTTTTACTGAGGAGTGGCTTCCGTCTGGCCATTCTACCATAAAGACCTGATTGGTGGAGTGCTGCAGAGATGGTTGTCCTTCTGGAAGGTTCTCCCATCTCCAGAGAGGAACTCTAGAGCTCTGTCAGAGTAACCATCAGGTTCTTGGTCACCCCCCTATCCAAGGCCCTCCCCCCCCCCGATTGCTCAGTTTGGCCGGGCGGCCACCTCTAGGAAGAGTCTTGGTGGTTCCAAACTTCTTACATTTAAAAATGATGGAGGCCACTGTGTTCTTGGGGACCTTCAATGCTGCAGAAATGTTTTCTTACCCTTCCCCAGATCTGTGCCTCGACACAATCCTGTCTCGGAGCTCTTCGGACAATTCCTTCAACCTCATGGCTTTGTTTTTGTTCTGACGTGCACTCTCAAATGTGGGACCTTATATAGACAGGTGGGTGTCTTTCCAAATCATGTCCAATCAATTGAATTTACCACAGGTGGACTCCAATCAAGTTGTAGAAACATCTCATGGATGATCAATGAAAACAGGATGCACCTGAACTCCATTTCGAGTCTCATAGCAAAGGGTCTGAATACTTATGTAAATAAGGGTATTGCTGTTATTTTTTTTAATTTATACATATTCAACATTTTCAACAAAAAAAAACTGTTTTCGCTTCATTATCATGGGCTATTGTGTGTAGATGTCACGAAGTCCAACGAAGGTGACTCCTCTCCCTGTTCGGGCGGCGCTCGGCGGTCTACTAGCTGCCACCGATCCTCTTCTCCTTTTCGTTTGGTTTTGTCTGGTTTTGTGTTACACCTGTTTTGAGTTAGGTAATTAGTGGGGTATTTAGTCTTGCTGTCTAGGTTTAGGTTTTTGTGCGGGATTGTTCGTTTGTTGCTTTTCGTGGGGTTTATGTGGGGGGTGTTTTCGTTTTCTACAGAGTTTGTAGAGGACGTTATTTATGTTGCTGGACTGCGCTCCAACAGCTTTTGGTGGACGTTGTTATTTTTGTCTGGTACGTTTTTTTTTCTTTGTTTATTCTTCACATTGGATTTGTGTAGAATTAGGAAAATAAACACCCTACTCCGTCTATGTGGTCTCCTGCGCCTGACTTCACCCCCCATCACTCTAGTGAGCCGTGACAGTAGATTGATGAGGGAAAATGTTAATTTAATCTTTTATTTTTTAAATAAATAAGTCTGTAACGTACCAAAATATGGAGAAAGTAAGGGGTCCAATTTGTAAGTCGCTCTTTTTAAATTGACGTAAATGTAATGTAAATGGGTCTGAATACTTTCCGATTGTATTGTACAAACACATAACCTATTAGCTATAGAAATTGTAATGTTATACCTCTGAAAGGGAGGAAATATGAGAAATGATTCACACTGACGTGTAGCACCAGCGACTGTAATGATGAATTTCATAAACTATCAACTCTTTACATAGATACAGTATACATTTTTTTTTAAAATACTCAAATTACATCGTGTTCACGTTTGTATTCCTAGACATTACTAATCAAGCTCTGCATAAACAGACATCAATATAGCACACAGATGATTTTATTATCACATTCTCTTTGAATTATTAGAATATTACATACAATTCTGTATTAATAACAGTGGTGTAGTGGTAAAGCCTAAGTGAGCGCCACAATCACTGTCTGTCTATGTAAAGTAAAGTTATGAAAACTTAGCAGCCTATGTTCTGGTCCTGTTGAGGTAAGCTTCTTACTTCATCCTTCTAGCTTGGTTAGTCATACCAGTTGTGCAGTCATTCTCCAAAAGTCTGTTTTTTATTTTTTATTTTTTTATTTCACCTTTATTTAACCAGGTAGGCTAGTTGAGAACAAATTCTCATTTGCAACTGCGACCTGGCCAAGATAAAGCGTAGCAATTTGACACATACAACAACACAGAGTTAGTTACACATGGAATAAACAAAACATAGTCAATAATACAGTAGAACAAAAGAAAACAAAAAAGTCTATATACAGTGAGTGCAAATGAGGTAAGTTAAGGCAATAAATAGGCCATGGTGGTGAAGTAATTACAATATAGCAATTAAACACTGGAATGGGAGATGTGCAGAAGATGAATGTGCAAGTAGAGATACTGGGGTGCAAAGGAGCAAGATAAATAAATAAATAAATACAGTATGGGGATGAGGTAGGTAGATAGATGGGCTGTTTACAGATGGGCTATGTACAGCTGCAGTGATCTGTGAGCTGCTCTGACAGCTGGTGCTTAAAGCTAGTGAGGGAGATATGAGACTCCAGCTTCAGTGATTTTTGCAGTTCGTTCCAGTCATTGGCAGCAGAGAACTGGAAGGAGAGACAGACAAAGGAGGAATTGGCTTTGGGGGTGACCAGTGAGATATACCTGCTGGAGCGCGTGCTACGAGTGGGTGCTGCTATGGTGACCAGTGAGCTGAGATAAGGCGGGGTTTTACCTAGCAGAGACTTGTAGATGACCTGGAGCCAGTGGGTTTGGCGATGAGTATGAAGCGAGGGCCTACCAATGAGAGTATACAGGTCGCAATGGTGGGGGATGTTTGGGGGGGGAAGTCTGTAGACACAGCAGGCGTCACGGGACGGTTTTAAAAGTGCCTTTTTCATCTCGTAAACACAAAGCAGCATCTCTAGTAAAAACCTACTTCAGCCGATTCCAAAATGGGATAGTTCGTTTCACGGTGAGATGGCAGACAGCTGTTTGAGAGAGCGGTGAATATTGCTCCTAAAAAAAAATCTAATCCGGGAGGAAGAATCTGACCGGACGCAGGTGAACATAACGAACGAACCACTGATTCCACTAGTTTCTCAAATAGGCAGGCGCGATTAGAACTCATTCAGATCAATGTAAGCGTTCTGAGCTTTGATCAACGCTGAGAGCAATATTAATAAATTGACACGTAATATATGTTATTTATTGTGTACAATATATATATATATATAAATATGAACAAAATGATCAACGCAACATGCAAAAATGTCAACGATTTTACTGAGTTACAGTTCATATAAGCAAATCGGTTCATTTAAATCAATTAATTCGGCCCTAATCTATGGATTTCACATGACTGGGCAGAGGCGCAGCCATGGGAGGGCAAAGGAGTGCCAGGCCCACCCACTGGGGAGCCAGGCCCAGCCAATAAGAGTGGCATTGTGTTGTGTGACAAAACTGCACATTTTATTGTGGCCTTTTATTGTCCCCAGCACAAGGTGCACCTGTGTAATGATCATGCTGTTTAATCAAATTCTTGATATGCCACACCTGTCAGGTGGATAGAGTATCAAAGGAGAAATGCTCACTAACAAGGATGTAAACAAAATTGTGCACAAAATCTGAGAGAAATAAGCTTTTTGTGTGTATGGAACATTTCTGGAATCTTTTATTTCAGTTCATGAAACATGGGACCAACACTTTACATGTTGCATTTATATTTTTGTTCAGTACAGTATATATTTACCTTTCTAATTTATTCTCATTTTGATAAATGTAATTATATATATATAGAAAAAAAATGAAAGAAATTACAAAGGTGCGGTATTGGTGTCCTCGTATGCAGTTACGGCCCTGCATTCTTCACTGTGTCACTCGGCTATGATTCATGCTTTACCATTACTCTAATGTGAGTTAGATTAATCAGCACCCATATTTGATAGCTTCACAGCTAATTCTCCAGTTGTTAAATCAACACTGACAGTGTTATATTTAACACTGGTCCAGTGTCTATACAGGTCTACACTTTTTAAGTGTTAAATTAACACACTGCTTAATGTAAAGCCATATTTGCATATTTCCCAGAGTGCCTTGCCTTTCCAGTGAATAGTGGAGTTACCACCCATGACTGTGTTTGTTAGTGACAGAGACAGGGTTGTTGCATTCGTCTGTTACTTCTGTAGGTTTCACCAAATGAGCTTGTAAGTGAATATGATATGATAATAAAAAGGTATATTATTTAACAGGAAACAACTGGCTTTAAATCTGGCCTTATTTGAATATGATTTCAGAGGGTATAAAATATTAAAGCATTAAAAGTTATACTTAAATCCCAACTGGTTCTCTAGCAAATTAGTAAGAATCTTTCACCTCATGTTCAAGAAAGGCCTTTTCCCCTTTATTCAGATTACAACCTCTGACTATCAGTTATTTGAAAAGGAAATCATCTCCCAAATATCGCTATTTTTTAAAACAAGCCGTAGAAAGTTGGTTACAATTTCAGTTTAATCCACCAGACAAGACAGAACAAATAATACAACAAATATTGTGGTTAAACTGAAATATACTAATTGATTTTTTTTTAAAAACATACTTTTTTGAGAATAAAAAAAAAATGTTTTAAAAAGGTAGAATCTTCATAAATGATATCATAAACAGGACTGGTGGAGTTATGTCACACATGCAGATAACAAACACATATGGAAATGTCTGCTCTACCCAAAATCACAACGAACTAATTGCAGCATTACCAGAAAAATAGAAGAGGAAAGTGGAAGGGGGATAAAGTAAGGAACTTGTCTTGCCGGCCCTGCATTAAAGACCATAATTGGTTAAAGGAAATTGTGATAAATAAAAAAGTATACAAGTTTAATTTATGGACCAAAAACTTGACAGCCGTGCCATATAGATTGCAAAATCGTTTTTTTGACGGACCGATTTCATGGCACATGGTTTATGAACTTTTCAATTTAAATTATTATACAAAATTCTTGCAACCAATAGAATGTTATTTATATGGGAGATACAACCTTCCCAGCTCTGCAGATTTTGCTGCGAAGAGGCAGAATTATTAGATCATTTGTTTTGGTATTGTCCATATGTAGCTTGTTTTTGGCCACAGGTCCAGGAATGGCTGAAGAATTGCAATATTTACCTAGAACTAACTCTGCAGATAGCACTACTGGGGGATCTGAAAAGTCATAGTCAAATCGATCAATAATATCATAATACTTTTAGCAAAAATGTTTATTTTCAATTTATAATCTGTAGAAACTATGAGAATAGAAAGGTTCAGTACTTTTGTGAAGCATCACAGTTGAAAAATATATGGCAAATAGAAATCCAATATGGATGGTGTTAAGAGATAGATGGGAGGTGTTGAATGGAGCTGAGCGGTAGGGACTAATATCAACTAATGACAAGATTTTTAAAAATGTAGAAAAATATAATAGGTTAAATCTTTTGTGAAAGAGCACATTTAGAAATCAAACCGGATGGACATCAGAAATAGAGGTTGAGGGTGTAGAGGAAGAACAGGACTAAAAACTGACACAATAGAACTATTGTAAAATAGATTGTGTCCATAAAATGTTTATTAAAATGTATATCATATGTTTAAGCTGGAAATACAGGCCTAAGTGTTGTTGTTCACTAGTTTACTCCAATTGGGGGAGGGGTGGTAGGGTTGGAGGGTAATAAAGGACATATATATATATTTTTAAAGATATGTATGTATGTATGTATGTATGTATGTGTGTATGTGTGTGTGTGTGTGTGGTTGTGTGTGTGTGTGTGTGTGTGTGTGTGTGTGTG
>NC_042975.1:3852541-3945041 GCF_901001165.1 Salmo trutta | reverse complement strand
TAAACCTCTACCATCTCTCCTAAACCTCTACCATCTCTCCTAAACCTCTACCATCTCTCCCAAACCTCTACCATCTTTCCTAAGCCTCTACCATCTCTCCTAAACCTCTACCATCTCTCCCAAACCTCTACCATCTCTCCTACCCAAACCTCTACCATCTCTCCTACCCAAACCTCTACCATCTCTCCTAAACCTCTACCATCTCTCCTAAACCTCTACCATCTCTCCCAAACCTCTACCATCTCTCCTAAACCTCTACCATCTCTCCCAAACCTCTACCATCTCTCCCAAACCTCTACCATCTCTCCTACCCAAACCTCTACCATCTCTCCTAAACCTTGCGCCCCTCGTCCGTCCTTGTCCCTATCCAAACCTCTGGATTATAGTCCCTACATCCATATCTTTACAGTCCATCTGTCTGGGTGACTCAGTGTTAGCCCCTCCCTTCTCCCACGTCCTGCCCCCCCTCCCCTCCACCATGCCCCCCCCCTTCTCCCACGTCCTGCCCCCCCTCCCCTCCACCATGCCCCCCCCTTCTCCCTAACCTCTACCTCCTCCCATGTCCTGTCCCCCCTCCCCTTTACCCTCTGCTTCCCCCCTCCCCTCCACCATGCCCCCCCTTCTCCCTAACCTCTACCTTCTCCCACGTCCTGCCCCCCTCCCCTCCACCATGCCCCCCCCTTCTCCCACGTCCTGCCCCCCCTCCCCTCCACCATGCCCCCCCCTTCTCCCACGTCCTGCCCCCCCTCCCCTCCACCATGCCCCCCCCTCCTCCCATGTCCTGTCCCCCCTCCCCTTTCCCCCTGCCCCCCCTCCCCTCCACCATGCCCCCCCCTTCTCCCACATCCTGCCCCCCCTCCCCTCCACCATGCCCCCCCCTTCTCCCACGTCCTGCCCCCCCCTCCCCTCCACCATGCCCCCCCCTTCTCCCACATCCTGCCCCCCCTCCCCTCCACCATGCCCCCCCCTTCTCCCACGTCCTGCCCCCCCCTCCCCTCCACCATGCCCCCCCCTTCTCCCACGTCCTGCCCCCCCTCCCCTCCACCATGCCCCCCCTTCTCCCACGTCCTGCCCCCCCTCCCCTCCACCATGCCCCCCCCTCCTCCCATGTCCTGTCCCCCCTCCCCTTTCCCCCTGCCCCCCCTCCCCTCCACCATGCCCCCCCCTTCTCCCACATCCTGCCCCCCCTCCCCTCCACCATGCCCCCCCCTTCTCCCACATCCTGCCCCCCCTCCCCTCCACCATGCCCCCCCCTTCTCCCACGTCCTGCCCCCCCTCCCCTCCACCATGCCCCCCCCTTCTCCCTAACCTCTACCTTCTCCCACATCCTGTCCCCCCTCCCCTCCACCATGCCCCCCCCTTCTCCCACGTCCTGCCCCCCCTCCCCTCCACCATGCCCCCCCCCCCTTCTCCCTAACCTCTACCTTCTCCCACGTCCTGCCCCCCTCCCCTCCACCATGCCCCCCCCTTCTCCCTAACCTCTACCTTCTCCCACGTCCTGCCCCCCCTCCCCTCCACCATGCCCCCCCCTCCCCTCCACCATGCCCCCCCTTCTCCCACGTCCTGCCCCCCCTCCCCTCCACCATGCCCCCCCCCCCCTTCTCCCTAACCTCTACCTTCTCCCACGTCCTGCCCCCCCTCCCCTCCACCATGCCCCCCCTCCCCTCCACCATGCCCCCCCTTCTCCCACGTCCTGCCCCCCCTCCCCTCCACCATGCCCCCCCCCTTCTCCCTAACCTCTACCTTCTCCCACGTCCTGCCCCCCCTCCCCTCCACCATGCCCCCCCCTTCTCCCACGTCCTGCCCCCCCTCCCCTCCACCATGCCCCCCCCCTTCTCCCTAACCTCTACCTTCTCCCACGTCCTGCCCCCCCTCCCCTCCACCATGCCCCCCCCTCCCCTCCACCATGCCCCCCCCTTCTCCCACGTCCTGCCCCCCCTCCCCTCCACCATGCCCCCCCCTCCCCTCCACCATGCCCCCCCCTTCTCCCACGTCCTGCCCCCCCTCCCCTCCACCATGCCCCCCCCTTCTCCCACGTCCTGCCCCCCCTCCCCTCCACCATGCCCCCCCCTTCTCCCACGTCCTGCCCCCCCTCCCCTCCACCATGCCCCCCCCCTCCTCCCCCTTTTCCTCCATCTTTTCTTCACGCTGATGATGGGGATTTGGGCCTTGTCTTGATAAAGCGGTATATCCTTCCGCGTCTGACTCATTAACGAAAACAAATCTTCGTCCAGTTCGAGGTGAGTAACCGCTGTTCTGATTTCCAGAAGCTCTTTTCGGTCATAAGAGATGGTAGCAGCAACATTATGTACAAAATAAGTTACAAACATTGTGGGAAAAAAATAATTAAAAAATAGCGCAGTCGGTTAGGAACCCTTAAAACAGCAGGTCTCCACTCTGGCGCCATTATATCAGAGTTGTCCTTAACGTTAGCTCATGACAGTGGAGAGAAAGACAGAGAGAAAAGGGAGATAAAGGAAGAACAAAAGATTTAGAGAGAAAGAGACAAAGAGCGAAATAGAGAAAGGGAAGAAATAGAGAGATCTGGAACGCAGATAAAAACAGTGACACCTACTGGACGTGTTAGGAAATGCAGACACCCATTCTAATCCCCAGTCAGTGTTTGAGGTCCATGTAGCCTCACGTCCCACTGGGCACAGACGTCATTTCAACATCTAGTTTTGATTTACATTTTGTTGAGTTGTCAAATAACATGAATTTAATGTGAAATCCACCAAATAATGTACACCATGACATTGGATTTTGGTTAAAAGTGTGATGACTTTTTTTTGTTGCTAATCCAAACTGTTTTCCACGTTGAGTCAACATCATTACATCAGTTGTTGTTGTTTAAATGACGTGGAAACGACGTTGATTCAACCAGTTTTTTGCTCAGTGGGCTGCCAGACTTGTAGGTTCTCTAGCATTTCCTGATGCTGAGTGAAGCGGAAGAGTATGGATGAGTCCCAAATTGGAACCCTATTCCCTGTATAGTGCACTACTATAGACCAGAGCACTATGGCACCCTATTCCCTATATAGTGCACTACTTTAGACCAGAGCCCTATGGCACCCTATTCCCTATATAGTGCACTACTTTAGACCAGAGCCCTATGGCACCCTATTCCCTATATAGTGCACTACTTTAGACCAGAGCCCTATGGCACCCTATTCCCTATATAGTGAACTACTTTAGACCAGAGCCCTATGGCACCCTACTCCCTGTATAGTGAACTACTTTAGACCAGAGCCCTATGGCACCCTATTCCCTATATAGTGCACTACTTTAGACCAGAACCCTATGGAACCCTACTCCCTATATAGTGCACTAGTTTAGACCAGAGCCCTATGGGAAACAGGATGCCATTTGGTACATAGCAGCCTATGACGTCTGGCTACACAGGAGTATTGTTCATGAGAACATGTGTGTTTGTCTGGGGTTAGAGCCAAGGTGTTGGGGAGGGGGGTGGGGTGATGTGTGTGTGTGTGTGTGTGTGTGTGTGTGTTTGTCTGGGGTTAGAGCCAAGGTGTTGGGGAGGGGTGTGTGTGTGTGTGTGTGTGTGTGTGTGTGTGTGTGTGTGTGTGTGTGTGTGTGTGTGTGTGTGTGTGTGTGTGTGTGTGTGTGTGTGTGTGTGTGTGTGTGTGTGTGTGTGTGCGTGTGTGTGTACCAGTCCTGCCCTCTGTGCCCTAGTGACTTTGGCGCCTCACTTCCTGCTTTGGTTCCCATCAGGGAAATTTGATTGGCTCAGTACCAGAACAGGATGCACCAGTACCAGTGAAAAGATGGGACACACCTACTCATTCCAGGGTTTTCTTTATGTTGACTACTACAATGCATTCAATGGAACTCTCAGTAAGAATGTTACAAGTCATTTCTGACAGAATTTTTTATTTTACCTTTATTTAACTAGGCAAGTCAGTTCAGAACAAATTCTTATTTTCAATGACGGCCTACCGGGGAACAGTGGGTTAACACAGAGAACATAGGACACAGAGAACATAGAACACAGAGAACATAGGACACAGAGAACATAGGACACAGAGAACATAGGACACAGAGAACATAGGACACAGAGAACATAGAACACAGAGAACATAGGACACAGAGAACATAGGACACAGAGAACAGAGAAACACAGGACACAGAGAACAGAGAACACAGAGAACACAGGACACAGAGAACATAGGACACAGAGAACATAGGACACAGAGAACAGAGAACACAGGACACAGAGAACACAGGACACAGAGAACATAGGACACAGAGAACATAGGACACAGAGAACACAGGACACAGAGAACACAGGACACAGAGAACACAGGACACAGAGAACATAGGACACAACTGAAAGTCCTATCACTCATAGTTTTTAGTCTGCTGTGGGGATTCTGAAGGGAGGAGCAAACGCTGAGTGTGGGATGAGGACAGACAGGTACTTGGATCCAGGGTTGTGGATAGAGCTCGGTAGGTAGGATGAGATCAGACAGGTACTTGGGTCCAGGGTTGTGGATAGAGCTCGGTAGGTAGGATGAGATCAGACAGGTACTTGGGTCCAGGGTTGTGGATAGAGCTCGGTAGGTAGGATGAGATCAGACAGGTACTTGGGTCCAGGGTTGTGGATAGAGCTCGGTAGGTAGGATGAGATCAGACAGGTACTTGGATCCAGGGTTGTGGATAGAGCTCAGTAGGTAGGATGAGGGCAGACAGGTACTTGGATCCAGGGTTGTGGATAGAGCTCGGTAGGTAGGATGAGATCAGACAGGTACTTGGGTCCAGGGTTGTGGATAGAGCTCGGTAGGTAGGATGAGATCAGACAGGTACTTAGACCCAGGGTTGTGGATAGAGCTCGGTAGGTAGGATGAGATCAGACAGGTACTTGGGTCCAGGGTTGTGGATAGAGCTCGGTAGGTGAGAACCAGGATGTTGTAGTCGATGTGTGAGCGTATGGGGAGCCAGTGGAGATTGAACAGCACTGGAGGGATGTGCTCACGGAGAGGGGGAGGAGGTGTGGGTGAGGATACGTGTAGCAGAGTTCTGGACATATTATAGCCTGTTTAGAAACCTGACAGATGCATCAAAAACAGGCCGTTACAATCGTCTAGACAGGGATGAACTAAAGGATGGAGTCACTCAGCTGCAGGTTGTGATAGGTCGTAATGGTGTCCAGGGAGGTTGAGTAGCTGCAGCCTCGGTATTGATGGTGTCCAGGTTAGAGTGTAGGGGGGGCAGGTAGTCTAGTGGTTAGAGTGTAGGGGAGGCAGGTAGTCTAGTGGTTAGAGTGTAGGGGGCGGCAGGTAGTCTAGTGGTTAGAGTGTAGGGGGGGGCAGGTAGTCTAGTGGTTAGAGTGTAGGGGGGGCAGGTAGTCTAGTGGTTAGAGTGTAGGGGGGGCAGGTAGTCTAGTGGTTAGAGTGTAGGGGGGGGCAGGTAGTCTAGTGGTTAGAGTGTAGGGGCGGCAGGTAGCCTAGTGGTTAGAGTGTAGGGGGGGCAGGTAGTCTAGTGGTTAGAGTGTAGGGGAGGCAGGTAGTCTAGTGGTTAGAGTGTAGGGGCGGCAGGTAGCCTAGTGGTTAGAGTGTAGGGGCGGCAGGTAGCCTAGTGGTTAGAGTGTAGAGGGGGTAGTTAGCCTAGTGGTTAGAGTGTAGAGGGGGGGCAGGTAGCCTAGTGGTTAGAGTGTAGAGGGGGTAGGTAGTCTAGTGGTTAGAGTGTAGGGGGGCAGGTAGTCTAGTGGTTAGAGTGTAGGGGAGGCAGGTAGTCTAGTGGTTAGAGTGTAGGGGCGGCAGGTAGCCTAGTGGTTAGAGTGTAGGGGAGGCAGGTAGTCTAGTGGTTAGAGTGTAGGGGTGGTAGGTAGTCTAGTGGTTAGAGTGTAGGGGGGTAGGTAGCCTAGTGGTTAGAGTGTAGGGGGGTAGGTAGTCTAGTGGTTAGAGTGTGGGGGGGGGTAGTTAGTCTAGTGGTTAGAGTGTAGGGGGGGGCAGGTAGTCTAGTGGTTAGAGTGTAGGGGGGGCAGGTAGCCTAGTGGTTAGAGTGTAGGGGGGTAGGTAGCCTAGTGGTTAGAGTGTAGGGGCGGCAGGTAGTCTAGTGGTTAGAGTGTAGGGGGGGCAGGTAGCCTAGTGGTTAGAGTGTAGGGGGGTAGGTAGCCTAGTGGTTAGAGTGTAGGGGGGGGCAGGTAGTCTAGTGGTTAGAGTGTAGGGGGGGCAGGTAGCCTAGTGGTTAGAGTGTAGGGGTGGCAGGTAGTCTAGTGGTTAGAGTGTAGGGGGGGCAGGTAGCCTAGTGGTTAGAGTGTAGGGGGGGGCAGGTAGCCTAGTGGTTAGAGTGTAGGGGGGGGAGATAGCCTAGTGGTTAGAGTGTAGGGGGGGGAGATAGCCTAGTGGTTAGAGTGTAGGGGGGGGCAGGTAGCCTAGTGGTTAGAGTGTAGGGGGGGGCAGGTAGTCTAGTGGTTAGAGTGTAGGGGGGTAGGTAGTCTAGTGGTTAGAGTGTAGGGGGGGGTAGGTAGCCTAGTGGTTAGAGTGTAGGGGTGGTAGGTAGTCTAGTGGTTAGAGTGTAGGGGGGGGAGATAGCCTAGTGGTTAGAGTGTAGGGGGGGTAGGTAGCCTAGTGGTTAGAGTGTAGTGGGGGTAGGTAGTCTAGTGGTTAGAGTGTAGGGGTGGTAGGTAGTCTAGTGGTTAGAGTGTAGGGGTGGTAGGTAGTCTAGTGGTTAGAGTGTAGGGGGGGGAGATAGCCTAGTGGTTAGAGTAGAAGGGGTAGGCTGTCATTGAAAATAAGAATTTGTTGTTAACTGACTTGCCTAGTTAAATAAAGGTTAAAAAAATGTTTTGTAATAAACATGTTTGTCAGCGATGACTAAGTAATAACTACAGACGCTGTGGATAGCAACGGCTGATTCATTCAACCAACCTTGTTCAGCTACACACATAGACGTGGATATGCTGACGCATAACTCAAATGTACCACACACAGCAAATGGGTCACCTGCTGTGCAAGCACACACACTGAGTCACATAGCTTGCAGAGGCCTGTCTCTCTCTCTCTCTCTCTCTCTCTCTCTCTCTCTCTCTCTGTTTCTCTCTCATATAAAAGCCATGACCGTGCCGCACAGCTAGTCACGACTCACAAGAACACACACACACACACGCACGCACGCACGCACGCACGCACACACACACACACACACACACACACACACACACACAGAGACACACACAGACACACACAAAGGGAGATAGGATAGAGTTACAGAAAGAGTGAAAAGTAGTCGGGCCTACTAATGGGTTAGCGATCTGGGTAAGAGGTACACAGATCAGAGATTAGGGTTAAAAGGTGAGAGGTCACCGGTAGACAGTGGGACGTAATTGTTGCCGTGGTGCCTTGTCGATGTCCCAGGGTAAGTTAGTAGCAACATCTTAGAGGGGTCAGCATTCTCGGAAGCTCCCCCCCCCCCACACCTGGACAACAATGGTACAGTCGCATATCTAGAGCCCCCCCGACACCTGGACAACAATGGTACAGTCGCATATCTAGAGCCCCCCCCCCCCCGACACCTGGACAACAATGGTACAGTCGCATATCTAGAGCCCCCCCACACCTGGACAACAATGGTACAGTCAGCAAGAAATTACATATCTGGAAACCAGTGAACTCTCTTTCTCTCTCCACCATGCGCCCCACCCTCCATCGTTCTCTATGTCTCCCTCTCTCCTCCTTCCCTCTTTCTCTCCCCTCCCCCAGCTTATCTCATCGTCCATCTGTACCAGTATTTTCTGCCTTGACGCTGCGGCTGGCTTCGTGTTCGTCTGACTTCCCTCAGCTCCCACACACACACACACACACACACACACATGAACACAAACATGAACACACACACACACACACACACACACACACACACACACACACACACACACACACACACACACACACACACACACACACACACACACACACACACACACACACACACACACACACACACACACACACACACACACACACAACATGAACACAAACACGAACACAGACACAGACACACACGAACACAGACACACACACACACACACACACAAACACAAACACAGACAGGCTCACCATCTCAAAGAGCAGGCTGGCCAGTTTTCAGCATCTCTATTTGGAGGTGAGAGGGGAGGAGACGTCGAAGAAGGTGGAGCAACACTCTGTAGCTACGGCTTTAGAGAGACAACCCTTAATAACATACTCTGTTGCTACGGCTTTAGAGAGACACAACCCTTAACATACTCTGTAGCTACGGCTTTAGAGAGACAACCCTTAACATACTCTGTAGCTACGGCTTTAGAGAGACAACCCTTAATAACATACTCTGTAGCTACGGCTTTAGAGAGACAACCCTTAATAACATACTCTGTAGCTACGGCGTTAGAGAGACACAACCCTTAACATACTCTGTAGCTGAAAGAGCTGATTCCTGTGCTTGGCCCTCCTATGTTGAACATAATAAACGGCTCTCTATCCACCGGATGTGTACCAAACTCACTAAAAGTGGCAGTAATAAAGCCTCTCTTGAAAAAGCCAAATCTTGACCCAGAAAATATAAAAAACTATCGGCCTATATCGAATCTTCCATTCCTCTCAAATTCTTTTGAAAAAGCTGTTGCGCAGCAACTCACTGCCTTCCTGAAGACTAACAATGTATATGAAACGCTTCAGTCTTGTTTTAGACCCCATCATAGCACTGAGACTGCACTTGTGAAGGTTGTAAATGACCTTTTAATGGCGTCAGACCGAGGCTCTGCATCTGTCCTCGTGCTCCTAGATCTTAGTGCTGCTTTTGATACCATCAATCACCACATTATTTTGGAGATCGGAAACCCAAATTGGTCTACACAGACAAGTTCTGGCCAGGTTTAGATCTTATCTGTCGGAAAGATATCAGTTTGTCTCTGTGAATGGTTTGTCCTCTGACAAATCAATTGTAAATTTCGGTGTTCCTCAAGGCTCCATTTTAGGACCACTATTGTTTTCACTATATATTTTACCTCTTGGTGATGTCATTCGGAAATATAATGTTAACTTTCACTGCTATGTGGACGACACACAGCTGTACATTTCAATGAAATATTGTGAAGCCCTAAAATTGCCCTCCCTGGAAGCCTGTGTTTCAGACATAAGGAAGTGGATGGCGGACCATTTTTTACTTTTAAACTCGGACAAAACAGAGATGCTAGTTCTAGGTCCCAAGAAACAAAGAGATCTTCTGTTGGATCTGACAATTAATCTTGATGGTTGTACAGTCGTCTCAAATAAAACTGAAGGACCTCGGCGTTACTCTGGACCCTGATCTCTCTTTTGACGAACATATCGAGACTGTTTCAAGGACAGCTTTTTTTAAATCTTCGTAACATTGAAGAAATCTTTAACTTTCTGTCCAACATTATGCAGAAAAATGTCTCCATGCTTTTGTCACTTCTAGAATAGACTACTGCAATGCTCTACTTTCCGGCTACCCGGATAAAGCACTAAATAAACTTCAGTTAGTGCTAAACACGGCTGCTAGAATCTTGACTAGAACCAAAAAACTTGATCATATTACTCCAGTGCTAGCCTCCCTACACTGGCTTCCTGTTAAGGCTAGGGGTGATTTCAAGGTTTTACTGCTAAACTACAAAGCATTAAATGGGCTTGCTCCTACCTATCTTTCCGATTTGGTCCTGTCGTACATAACTTCACGTACGCTACGGTCACAAGATGCAGGCCTCCGTACTGTCACTAGAATTTCTAAGCAAACAGCTGGAGGCAGGGCTTTCTCCTATAGAGCTCCATTTATATGGAAGGGTCTGCCTACCCATGTGAGAGACGCAAACTCGGTCTCAACCTTTAAGTCTTTATTGAAGACTCATCTCTTCAGTAGGTCCTCTGATTGAGTGCAGTCTGGCCCTGGGGTGTGAAGGTGAACGGAAAGGCACTGGAACAACGAACCGCCCTTGCTGTCTCTGCCTGGCAGGTTCCACTCTCTCCACTGGGATTCTCTGCCTCTAATCCTATTACGGGGGCTGAGTCACTGGCTTACTGGTGCACTTCCATGCCGTCCCTAGGAGGGGTGCGTCACTTGAGTGGGTTGAGTCACTGACGTGATCTTCCTGTCTGGTTTGGCGCCCACCTCGGGTTCGTGCCGTGGGGGAGATCTTTGTGGGCTATACTCGGCCTTGTCTCAGGGTAGTAAGTTGGTGGTTGAAGATATCCCTCTAGTGGTGTGGGGGCTGTGCCTTGGCAAAGTGGGTGGGGTAATATCCTGCCTGTTTGGCCCTGTCCGACGATACCCCCGGACAGGGCCAGTGTCTCCTGACCCCTCCTGTCTCAGCCTCCAGTATTTATGCTGCAATAGTTTATGTGTCGGGGGGCTAGGGTCAGTCTGTTATATCTGGAGTATTTCTCCTGTCTTTTTCCGGTGTCCTGTGTGAATTTAAGTAGGCTCTCTCTAATTCTCTCTCTCTTTTTCTCCCTTTCTCTTTCTCACTCTCTTCTCTCGGAGGACCTGAGCCCTAGGACCATGCCTCAGGACTACCTGGCCTGATGACTGCTTGCTGTCCCCAGTCCACCTGGTTGTGCTGCTGCTCCAGTTTCAACTGTTCTGCCTGCGGCTATGGAACCCTGACCTGTTCACCGTCATCTTCACTGGACGTGCTACCTTGTCCTGGACCTGTTTTTTTTTGGACTCTCTCTCTACCGTACCTGCTGTCTCTAACTCTGAATGATCGGCTATGAAAAGCCAACTGACATTTAGTCCTGAGGTGCTGACCTGTTACACCCTCTGCAACCACTGTGATTATTATTATCTGACCCTGCTGGTTATCTATGAACGTTTGAACATCTTGGCCATGTTCTGTTATAATCTTCACCCGGCACAGCCAGAAGAGGACTGGCCGCCCCTCAGAGCCTGGTTACTTTCTAGGTTTCTTCCTAGGTTCTGGCGTCTCTAGGAAGGTTTTCCTAGCCACCATGTTTCTACACCTGCATTGCTTGCTGTTTGGGGTTTTAGGCTGGGTTTCTGTACAGCACTTTGAGATATCAGCTGATGTAAAACGGGCTTGATAAATACATTTGATTGATTGATTGTAGCTACGGCTTTAGAGCGACAGACAAACATTAACATACTCTGTAGCTAAGGCTTTAGCCAGCATGGTCTTTCCTGTTCCAGTGGGGCCCATCAACACACCCTCGTAGACACACAGACGCAAAGACATACACACACGCAAGCATAACTAAGCATACATTGCATACAGAGAGCTGACAGTAGGCCTAGTTTAGCAAACCTCTTCAATTTATACTGTACAATGTCGCCACCCAGTGGTCTAAGTGGTATCCTCTGAACATCCATCCATATCATTGGTGTATATACAGTGCATTTGGAAGGTATTCAGACCCCATCCCTTTTTCCACATTTTGTTACGTTACAGCCTTATTCTAAAATGGATTAAAATAATTGTTTCCCTCATTAATCTAAACACAATACCCCATAATGACATCACAATACCCATAATGACATCACAATACGCCATAATGACATCACAATATCCCATAATGACATCACAATACCCCATAATGACAAAGCGAAAACATGTTTTTAGACATTTTAGAATTTTAGCAAAAAAAAAATTGTGTGATTGCCAACAAGGGTTTTGCCACCAAGTACTAAGTCATGTTTTGCAGAGGGGTCAAATACTTATTTCCCTCATTAAAGTCAAATCAATTTATAAGATTTTTGACATGCGTTTTTCTGGATTTGTTTGTTGTTATTCTGTCCAATAAACCTACCATTAAAATTATAGACTGATCATTTCTTTGTCAGTGGGCAAACGTACAAAATCAGCACGGGATCAAATACTTTTTTCCCTCACTGTACATACGTATTCAGATCCTTTGCTATGAGACAAAAAAATTGAGCTCAGGTGCATCCTGTCTCCATTGATCATCCTTGAGATGTTTCTACAACTTGATTGGAGTCCACCTGTGGTCAATATAAACATTAGGGGGAAAAGCACACACCTGTCTATTTCAAGTCCCACAGTTGACAGTGGATGTCAGAGAATAAACCAAGCCATGATGTCAAATGAACTGTCCGTAGAGCTTCAAGACAGGATTGTGTCGGGGCACAGATCTGGGGAAGGGTAACCAAAATGTTTCTGCATTATTGAAGGTCCCCAAGAACACAGTGGCCTCCATCAGTCTTAAATGGAAGAAGTTTGGAACCACCAAGACTCTATCTAGAGCTGGTCGCCCAGCCAAACTGAGCAATCGGGGAGAAGGGCCATGGTCAGGGAGGTGACTAAGGACCTGACAGAGCTCCAGAGTTCCTCTGTGGAGATGGGAGAAGCTTCCAGAAGAACAACCATATCTGCAGCACTCCACCAATCAGGCCTTTATAGTAGGGTGGCCAGACAGAAGCCACTCCTCAGTAAAAAGGCACATGACAGCCCCCTAAAGGACTCAGACCATGAGAAACATGCTCTGGTCTGATGAAAACAAGATTGAACTCTTTGGACTGAATACCAATCGTCTGGAGGAAACCTGGCACCATCCCTACGGTGAAGCATGATGGTGGCAGCATCATGCTGTGGGGATGTTTTTCAGAGGCAGGGACTGGGAGACTAGTCAGGATCGAGGGAAAGATGAACGGAGCAAAGCACAGAGAGATACTTGATGAAAACCTGCCCCAGAGCTCTCAGGACCTCAGACTGGGGCGAAGGTTCACCTTCTAACAGGACAACGACACTAAGCACACAGCCAAGACAACGCAGGAGTGGCTTCGGGACAAGTCTCTGAATGTCCTTGATTGGCACAGCCAGAGCCTGGACTTGAACCCGATGGAACTTCTCTGGAGAGACCTGAAAATAGCTGTGCAGCGACGCTCCCCATCCAACCTGACAGCGCTTGAGAGGATCTACAGAGAAGAATGGGGGAGAAACTCCCCAAGTACAGGTGTGCCAAGCTTGTAGAGTCAGACCCAATACGACTTGTAATCGCTGCCAAAGGTGCTTCACCAAAGTACAGAGTAAAAGGGGTCTGAATACTGATGTAAATGTGACATATACGTTTTTTTTAATTTTTTTATAATAAGATATATATCTGTGTTTTTGCTTTGTGATTATAGGGTATTGATTATTGATTGATGAGGGGGAGAAAACTATTTAATCTATTTTAGAGGCTGTAATGTAACAAAAGGGGTCTGAATACTTTCCGTAAATCATGGATCCATATACAGTTTGAAATTATTGACACCCTTGATAAAGATGAGCAAAAATTACTGTATAAAATACATTTTTAAAAATACTGAGCTATATTGCAATCAGGTTTTTGGATAAAATGTCCTGTTACTGGGTAAAGTTCATGATGCCGTTGACCTTAACAAGGACCCCAGGACCAATGGAAGCATATTTTACAGGGTTATTTTCAGCTCACGCATTCACATTTCGACACGCCAAACCCCATCACTGCTGTCATGGACCAAAGAGCTCTATTTCCATGTCATCTGACCAAGTCACCGGTACCATCCAATTGCCAAATGCCGTTTAGTAAACTCAAAACGTTGACATTTCATTGGATGGCATGAAAATACAGGTCTTTGACCCGTCACACCAGTGGTGGGTTCGGTGTTGAAATGAAAATACGCAAACAGAAGAAAAAAAAACAATTTGGAATTTCTGTATTTAATTCAATTAAAACATTTGAATTTGAGTTTATTTTGAATTGGCCACACCCCACAGGAAGCAGTATTTGAACTAGCCACACCCCACAGGAAGCAGTATTTGAACTGGCCACACCCCACAGGAAGCAGTATTTGAACTGGCCACACCCCACAGGAAGCAGTATTTGAACTGGCCACACCCCACAGGGAGCAGTATTTGAACTGGCCACACCACACAGGAAGCAGTATTTGAACTGGCCACACCCCACAGGAAGCAGTATTTGAACTGGCCACACCCCACAGGGAGCAGTATTTGAACTGGCCACACCCCACAGGAAGCAGTATTTGAACTGGCCACACCCCACAGGGAGCAGTATTTGAATTGGCCACACCACACAGGAAGCAGTATTTGAATTGGCCACACCACACAGAAGCAGTATTTGAATTGGCCACACCACACAGGAAGCAGTATTTGAATTGGCCACACCCCACAGGAAGCAGTATTTGAATTGGCCACACCACACAGAAGCAGTATTTGAATTGGCCACACCACACAGGAAGTAGTATTTGAACTAGCCACACCCCACAGGAAGCAGTATTTGAACTAGCCACACCCCACAGGAAGCAGTATATGAACTAGCCACACCCCACAGGAAGCAGTATATGATTTGAATTGAAATGAAAGGAAGTAGAACTTAATTCAATGACATTCAAATTGATTATGTATTCTATACATCACCATAGTAATGTTTATTTTAACATCATGTGTGGTTGCAAAATACATGTAGCATAAGGTTATAAAATGTAATTTTTTAAAGTTATTCTCAGTCTTCTAAAACAATAATAATATTCTAAGACCATTTTATAATACTTCATAATGCCCTTATATGTTTTTAAAATATCAGAAAACAATATATTTCCCTGAATGTATTAGATCAAACTCTGCTGTATGGAAGGGAACAATCTCATGACAAAGAAAAATACTGTTTGACATCTTTGAGTTACTATCAAAGTAATATTTGAAATGGTATCTGTATTCTTTGCATTAATATATCACATATCCTATTGATAAAAGATTTGTCAAATGAATGAGACTTTCACATTTCATGTCTCAGTTGAATTGATTTGAATTGGTCTGAATTAAATTCTACCTCTTTCAGGAAAGGACAGGAGTCCGTAAATCAGCTGTTTTGAGCGAGTTGTTATGACGTCATAATTATGACGTCATGAAACTCAGTGACAGAGGAGACTCTTTAATTACAGATGCTGACAATGCTGAATATTACACGCCACTGTGACGACCCTCCCTTCTCTGTCTGCCGTATTCTCTCTCTTTGCTCTTGTTTTCCTTATTACGATGTCGGCGGGGGGGCGGAGCCGGGAGGGTTGTCGGCGACACGGGGCACACCTGGGCTCGGGTGTGTCCCGGGATAGATGCACCACTTCCCCATTCATTGAGGAGACTCTCTCCATGCAGACACACTGATAGATTTTGGTTGTGGAATTTTTGTGGCTGTTTTGTTTGTTTATTTGTTTGTTTGTTTGTTTGTTTATTTGCGTTGGCACCCCTCATTATCACATTTATGCACGCAACCACTCACTTACACTACTGATTACTGACTACACATACCATTGTTAGTTTACTTTAGTTAATAAATATATTTTGTTATTCCTTATCTCCACGTTGTCTCCCTTTTTATTGCGGGCTTCGAACCAGTTCGTGACTCCACACACACAGGTCACTATCGTACCCTAACATCTGACTTCTTCAGCTGTCTCTGTACAGCCCCCTCTCCTGCCCCATACAGCCGTACCCTGAAACATCTGACTTCTTCAGCTCTCTCTGTACAGCCCCCTCTCCTGCCCCATACAGCTGTACCCTGACCTTGTCGTCCCTGACCATGTCGTCCCTGGCCTTGGTGCCTCGAAGAAGAGGAAGTCTATATGTACATATTATCTCCATATGTACATATCACCTCGATTAATCGGTGCCCCCCTGTATATAGCCCCTGTATATAGCTCCTGTATATACCCCCTGTATATAGCCCCCGTATATAGCCCCTGTATATACCCCCTGTATATAGCCCCTGTATATAGCCCCTGTATATACCCCCTGTATATAGCCCCTGTATATAGCCCCTGTATATAGCCCCTGTTTATACCCCCTGTATATAGCCCCTGTATACAGCCCCCTGTATATACCCCCTGTTTATACCCCCTGTATATAGCCCCCTGTATATACCCCCTGTATATAGCCCCCGTATATAGCCCCTGTATATACCCCTGTATATAGCCCCTGTATATAGCCCCTGTATATAGCCCCTGTATATAGCCCCTGTTTATACCCCCTGTATATAGCCCCTGTATACAGCCCCCTGTATATACCCCCTGTTTATACCCCCTGTATATAGCCCCTGTATACAGCCCCCTGTATACAGCCCCCTGTTTATACCCCCTGTTTATACCCCCTGTATATAGCCCTTGTATATACCCCCTGTATATACCCCCCTGTATATACCCCCTGTATATAACCCCTGTATATACCCCCTGTATATAGCCCCTGTATATAGCCCCTGTATATACCCCTGTATACAGCCCCCTGTATATAGCCCCTGTTTATACCCCCTGTATATAGCCCCTGTATATAGCCCCCTGTATATACCCCCCTGTTTATACCCCCCTGTTTATACCCCCCTGTATATAGCCCCTGTATATACCCCCTGTATATAGCCCCTGTATATAGTCCCTGTATATACCCCCCTGTATATACCCCCCTGTTTATACCCCCTGTATATAGCCCTCTGTATATAGCCCCTGTATATAGCCCCCTGTATATAGCCCTGTATATACCCCCTGTATATACCCCCTGTATATACCCCCTGTTTATACCCCCTGTTTATACCCCCTGTATATAGCCCCTGTATATAGCCCCCTTGTTTATACCCCCTGTATATAGCCCCTGTTTATACCCCCTGTATATACCCCCTGTATATAGCCCCCCTGTTTATACCCCCTGTATATAGCCCCTGTATATAGCCCCTGTATATAGCCCCCCTGTTTATACCCCCTGTATATACCCCCTGTTTATACCCCCTGTATATACCCCCTGTATATAGCCCCTATTTATACCCACTGTATATACCCCCTGTATATAGCCCCTGTATATAGCCCCCCTGTATATACCCCCTGTATATACCCCCTGTATATACCCCCTGTTTATACCCCCTGTATATACCCCCTGTATATAGCCCCTGTTTATACCCCCTGTATATACCCCCTGTATATAGCCCCTGTATATAGCCCCCCTGTATATACCCCCTGTATATAGCCCCCCTGTTTATACCCCCTGTTTATACCCCCTGTTTATACCCCCTGTTTATACCCCCTGTATATACCCCCTGTATATAGCCCCTGTATATAGCCCCCCTGTATATACCCCCTGTATATAGCCCCCCTGTTTATACCCCCTGTATATACCCCCTGTATACAGCCCCACTATTGTTATTTTACTGCTGCTCTTTAATTATATGTAATTTTTATTTTTTGTTACTTATCTATTTTTTACCTAACACTTATTTTTCTTAAAACTGCATTCATTGTTGGTTAAGGGCTTGTAAGTAAGCATTTCACTGTGAGGTCTACTACACCTGTTGTATTCAGCATTTCACTGTGAGGTCTACCACACCTGTTGTATTCAGCATTTCACTGTGAGGTCTACTACACCTGTTGTATTCAGCATTTCACTGTGAGGTCTACTACACCTGTTGTATTCAGCATTTCACTGTGAGGTCTACTACACCTGTTGTATTCAGCATTTCACTGTAAGATCTACTACACCTGTTGTATTCAGCATTTCACTGTGAGGTCTACTACACCTGTTGTATTCAGCATTTCACTGTGAGGTCTACTACACCTGTTGTATTCAGCATTTCACTGTAAGGTCTACTACACCTGTTGTATTCAGCATTTCACTGCAAGGTCTACACCTGTTGTATTCAGCATTTCACTGTAAGGTCTACTACACCTGTTGTATTCAGCATTTCACTGTGAGGTCTACTACACCTGTTGTATTCAGCATTTCACTGTAAGGTCTACTACACCTGTTGTATTCAGCATTTCACTGTAAGGTCTACTACACCTGTTGTATTCAGCATTTCACTGTGAGGTCTACTACACCTGTTGTATTCAGCATTTCACTGTGAGGTCTACTACACCTGTTGTATTCAGCATTTCACTGTGAGGTCTACTACACCTGTTGTATTCAGCATTTCACTGTGAGGTCTACTACACCTGTTGTATTCAGCATTTCACTGTGAGGTCTACTACACCTGTTGTATTCAGCATTTCACTGTGAGGTCTACTACACCTGTTGTATTCAGCATTTCACTGTGAGGTCTACTACACCTGTTGTATTCAGCATTTCACTGTAAGGTCTACTACACCTGTTGTATTCAGCATTTCACTGTAAGGTCTACTACACCTGTTGTATTCAGCATTTCACTGTGAGGTCTACTACACCTGCTGTATTCAGCATTTCACTGTAAGGTCTACTACACCTGTTGTATTCAGCATTTCACTGTAAGGTCTACTACACCTGTTGTATTCAGCATTTCACTGTAAGGTCTACTACACCTGTTGTATTCTGCATTTCACTGTGAGGTCTACCACACCTGTTGTATTCAGAATTTCACTGTGAGGTCTACTACACCTGTTGTATTCAGCATTTCACTGTGAGGTCTACCACACCTGTTGTATTCAGCATTTCACTGTGAGGTCTACTACACCTGTTTTATTCAGCATTTCACTGTAAGGTCTACACCTGTTGTATTCAGGGCACATGACTAATAACATTTGATTTGATTTGGATGGAAGCTTACCTTTGACCAGCCGTGCTGCTGCTCCAGTTTCAACTGTTCTGCCTGCGGCTACGGAACCCTGACCTGTTCACCGGACGTGCTTGTTGCACCCTCGACAACTACTATGATTATTATTATTTGACCATGCTGGTCATTTATGAACATTTTAACATCTTGACCATGTTCTGTTATAATATCCACCCGGCACAGCCAGAAGAGGGCTGGCCACCCCTCATAGCCTGGTTCCTCTCTAGGTTTCTTCCTAGGTTTTTGGCCTTTCTAGGGAGTTTTTCCTAGGGAGTTTTTCCTAGCCACCGTGCTTCTTTCACATGCATTGCTTGCTGTTTGGGGTTTTAGACTGGGTTTCTGTACAGCACTTTGAGATATCAGCTGATGTACGAAGGGCTTTATAAATACATTTAATTTGATTTGATTTAAACGAAGTTGAGCCATTCTTTTGATTCAGCATCACTCCATCAAGGGAAATATAGTATTCTTTCTAACAAAAATATCTATATATATTTCAGGATGTTGTGTATCCCTGGAAATAGTCAGAATTCATGTAAACAGAACCGTTTTGAAAACATAGCTTGTCCCCCAACAAAACATTGTCTCTTGCTACAATTTCCCCCCAGGTATGGTGTAGTTGCCATAAGGACAGGCTAAGTTGAGCCGTCTTGGGGGTAAGTGGGTGATGATGCTTGTAAGTCAAAATTTAATTCATGGAATGGGGGTGGTGGTATATTGTATATCTTAAATGTATGCCTACATTCAGATATAAATCTCCCTGTTCAATATCACTTACCCTTTCATTTCTTGACCAGTTGTCTGGGACAGGAATGTTGATTTGATGTGCTGCGGTTCATAGACAAGTTCTCTGCAATTGAGGCTACTAAGTTCATGAAACTGGTCTCTGAGCTTCTTGATATTATTATCAAACTCAGTGACTCCATGTCATTAGATATTCTATCTTTCTCACAGGTACATGTTCATTATATTGTTTGTTAATGAATCTCTTCAGTGTCACTCAGTCCATTTTTCTCATCCCTTGCTGCTGCTCAAATGGACTTCTTCCCGTCTCTCTCTTCCTTGGCTGCTCTCTCAAGAGCCTCGAGGGAGGCTAAGACCCCTGCTTGTTTTACATTTGTAACAATACAAAATACACTATCTTGAGTTCATATGCATGACACATTGCAAAAATACTATGCATATTATGCATAAAACTGACAAAGCGTGTAAACATATGGGGTATGGTGGTCATTGGCTCAACATAGCTCAAGGTCATTGGCTCAACATAGCTCAAGGTCATTGGCTCAACATATCCCGAGGTCATTGGTCATTGGCTCAACATAGCTCAAGGTCATTGGCTCAACATATCCCGAGGTCATTGGTCATTGGCTCAACATAGCTCAAGGTCATTGGCTCAACACATCCCAAGGTCATTGGTCATTGGCTCAACATATCCTATGGTGTATTGGCTCAACATAGCTCAAGGTCATTGGCTCAACATATCTCAAGGTCATTTTCTCAACTTACCCTAAAGTAAACATTTGGACTATATTAGCCCACACCGCTACAGGGATGCACTTTCATGAAAGTTCTATGACCTCATATCGTAGCTTATAGAGATCCCAACTGATGTATAAAACAAATTTCAAAATGATCTATACTAAACAAAAATATAAACACAACATGTAAAGTGTTGGTCCCATGTTTCATGAGCTGAAATAAAAGATCCCAGAAATGTTCCATACACATTAAGATTATCTCTCTCAAATGTTGTACACCATTTTGTTTTTGATTCCTGTTAGTGATAATCCATCCACCTGACAGGTGTGGCATGCCAAGAAGCTGGTTAAACAGCAACAATCATTACACAGGTGAACCTTGTGCTGGGGGACAATAAATGACCACTTTTAAAATGTTTTTGTCACACAACACAATGCCAGAGATGTCTCAAGTTTCTGAGGGAGCTGTGCAATTGGCAATGCCGACTGCAGAAATGTCCACTGGAGCTGTGTTGCCAGAGAACTGAATGTTCATTTCTCAACCATGCCTCGACCGACCGTTCCAAGAGAAGATTTCAGGTAGAAAATGTGTTTCTTCAATACTGTAACTGCTCATATAAGTAGTGGTATATGAACTTTTCTTGTTCCCACATATTTTATCATCATCAAATAGCACAGAGATTGAAAAAAAAATCTACTAGAGGTTAAAGACGTCGGGACAGTAAATGAAAGGTCGCCGGTTTGAATCCCTGAGCCGACAAGGTGAAACATCTGCCGATGATCCCTTGAGCAAGGCACTTATAACCCTAATTGCTTTTGTAAGTCGCTCTGGATAAGAGCATCTGCTAAATGACTAAAATATCATGTAAATGTATTTGCCAAGACCTCTGCAGTTACACTAAATGTCCACTAGATGTCGATCTAAGCCTAGGTATTGTGTACGGTGTATTTGTCAGTGAACAGCAGGAGGCTGGATTTGTAAAGCTCTGAGGCCCACTGTCTGTCTGTTGTGTGGCGCTGTGTGCCACTTGCCTGCCTGCCTGTCTGTCTGTCTGTTTTGTGGCTGCTGTGTGCCACCTGCCTGCCTGTCTGTCTGTTTTGTGGCTGCTGTGTGCCACCTGCCTGTCTGCCTTCCTGTCTGTATCTGGCTGTAGGCTGCTGCTTGTCTGTCTACTCTGCGCCAGCAGGTCGATAGGACCACTGTACAGCACACTAAACAGCAAGAGCTGAACACACTCCGATGCTCAGACATCATTTACAAACGATGCATTTGAGTCCGCCAGATCAGAGTCCAGCAGATCAGAGTCCGCCAGATCAGAGGCAGTAGGGATGACCACGTGTTCTCTTGATAAGTACATGGATTGGACCATTTCCTGTCCTGCTAAGCATTCAATCTCTAAGTACTTTTAGGTGTCAAGTGAAATGTGTGGAGTAAAAAGTACATTATTTTCTTTAGGAATGTTGTGAAGTAAAAGAAAAAGTGTTCAAAAAATATAAATAGTAAAGTGAAGTACAGATTATCCAAAAAATGACTTAAGTAGTACTTTAAAGTATTTTTACATAAGTACTTTACACCACTGCTAAAACTACTAAAAGTTAACTGATTAACTCTGTCCACCCTAATTTTTTTACATCCATAGTCTAATCACGATGACATTGATGCCAACTCTACAGCTGGCCTTGGCATTCCCATTGGAATAAAACACACATATTATAAAACAACTGTGAAGGGGGAAATCACTATTTGTTTTTATACTTTGTATCTCTCATCGTTTGCTCTGTCAGTCTACAGTACAGCACAGTAGAGGTAAACAGTAGCCCAGCTCTGTCAGTCTACAGTACAGTATATTTACAGAGGTAAACAGTAGGCCAGCTCTGTCAGTCTACAGTACAGAATATTTACAGAGGTAAACAGTAGCCCAGCTCTGTCAGTCTACAGTACAGTATATTTACAGAGGTAAACAGTAGGCCAGCTCTGTCAGTCTACAGTACAGAATATTTACAGAGGTAAACAGTAGGCCAGCTCTGTCAGTCTACAGTACAGTACAGAGGTAAACAGTAGCCCAGCTCTGTCAGTCTACAGTACAGTATATTTACAGAGGTAAACAGTAGGCCAGCTCTGTCAGTCTACAGTTCAGAATATTTACAGAGGTAAACAGTAGCCCAGCTCTGTCAGTCTACAGTACAGTATATTTACAGAGGTAAACAGTAGGCCAGCTCTGTCAGTCTACAGTACAGTACAGAGGTAAACAGTAGCCCAGATCTGTCAGTCTACAGTATATTTACAGAGGTAAACAGTAGCCCAGCTCTGTCAATCTACAGTACAGAATATTTACAAGAGGTAAACAGTAGCCCAGCTCTGTCAGTCTACAGTTCAGAATATTTACAGAGGTAAACAGTAGCCCAGCTCTGTCAGTCTACAGTACAGAATATTTACAGAGGTAAACAGTAGCCCAGCTCTGTCAGTCTACAGTACAGAATATTTACAGAAGTAAACAGTAGGCCAGCTCTGTCAGTCTACAGTACAGAATATTTACAGAGGTAAACAGTAGCCCAGCTCTGTCAGTCTACAGTACAGAATATTTACAGAGGTAAACAGTAGCCCAGCTCTGTCAGTCTACAGTACAGTACAGAGGTAAACAGTAGCCCAGATCTGTCAGTCTACAGTATATTTACAGAGGTAAACAGTAGCCCAGCTCTGTCAGTCTACAGTACAGAATATTTACAGAGGTAAACAGTAGCCCAGCTCTGTCAGTCTACAGTACAGAATATTTACAGAGGTAAACAGTAGCCCAGCTCTGTCAGTCTACAGTACAGAATATTTACAGAGGTAAACAGTAGCCCAGCTCTGTCAGTCTACAGTACAGAATATTTACAGAAGTAAACAGTAGGCCAGCTCTGTCAGTCTACAGTACAGAATATTTACAGAGGTAAACAGTAGGCCAGCTCTGTCAGTCTACAGTACAGAATATTTACAGAGGTAAACAGTAGCCCAGCTCTGTCAGTCTACAGTACAGAATATTTACAGAGGTAAACAGTAGCCCAGCTCTGTCAGTCTACAGTACAGAATATTTACAGAGGTAAACAGTAGCCCAGATCTGTCAGTCTACAGTACAGTAGAGTTGAACAGTACCAAGACCTCTCAGTTTAGAACGGTGCAGATAGAACTGACATCACCCAATGTTCTGTTGACATCACCCAGTGTTCTACACATCATACAGTCATGTCTATTCTACTATCTGAACGTTCTGATTCTGTATCATCGCCCCCTCCTGAATAAACCCTAAGGTCTCTGTCCTGTGTGTGTGTGTGTGTGTGTGTGTGTGTGTGTGTGTGTGTGTGTGTGTGTGTGTGTGTGTGTGTGTGTGTGTGTGTGTGTGTGTGTGTGTGATTGCTAAGTGAAGGCGTGCATTATGTTCCACAACACCATATTGTTGTGTCACTAGGTTTGTCAAAGCACATAATCCTTACATAAATTCGTCTGTTTTTTCCCCCACCATCCTGGATGGAAGTCAGCGAGAGACAGAGAGAAAGGGAGAGAAAGCGAGATGGAGGGAGACAGAGAGGGAAAGAGGAAGAGGCAGCGGTGTGTAAATGAAACAGAGATGAACAAGGAGATAGTGGTGAGTGTTGTTACCAAGCCACAAGCCACAAAGACTCACTAACATCCTGTCTGAACGCTGTTTTGTTATCTATCGCCTAGTCACAGCAGCCACCTCCACCACGGGGTAAGGAGAGGTCAGGACACAGCAATACACACACACACGCACGCACGCACGCACGCACGCACGCACGCACACACACACACACACACACACACACACACACACACACACACACACACACACACTATAAGGGGAGTTATTTGGGACCAGTAGTGGGTAAAAATCCCGTGAGGGGAGCCAAGCCAGTAGAGCCATATCATAACCTATGTGTTGTGATAATTGTGTTGTTTGCTCTGTAACCTGTTAGTTGATAGGCCTTGACACCGTGATATATACAGTAGGCCTAAAGGCCGAGACAATAAGAAGACACAGTGGCAGAATAAATTCCAACCACACCTTTTGTTTTTAATCACAAAACCAGAGAGCAACCTCTATCCAGTGAAGTCCACAAAGCATGCTCTCTGGTCCCGTGTGACTCAGTTGGTAGAGCATGGTGTTTGCAACGCCAGGGTTGTGGGTTCAATTCCCACGGGGGACCAGTACGGGGAAGAAAAAAATTGTATGAAATGTATGCATTCACTACTGTAAGTCGCTCTGGATAAGAGCGTCTGCTAAAATGACTAAAATGTAAAAATGTGTACAGTAACAGACAGTTACATGACCTGCAGCATGGTCACGCAAGGTAATGTTTCCGACAATTTCAAAATTTACTAAACAACTGTTGATTTAGAAGCACAGAGTTAGTCACCTCAAGGCACAAAGAAAACAAGGAGCTGCTGCCTCCACTATTCCAGCACCATTTCAACTTGGCACGTAGATCTTCCCTCTCGTTAGCTCCAAATGACAGCTCTACACAGGGGCACACCAGGCCTCACAGTTACAGTTGGACAGACAGGGGCACAAAAGGACTCACAGTCCCAGGAGAGACATTACAGTTGGACAGGACAGACAGGGGGCACACCAGGACTCACAGTCCCAGGAGAGACATTACAGTTGGACAGGACAGGGGGCACACCAGGCCTCACAGTCCCAGGAGAGACATTACAGTTGGACAGGACAGGGGGCACACCAGGCCTCACAGTCCCAGGAGAGACATTACAGTTGGACAGTAACTTGTAGTAGTGTAAGCCAACGGTAGTACACTATAGGGAATAGGTGCCAATTGGGATGCATCTGAAGCCTTCTACACAGTTCCTGTAAAGTACCACTGCCAGGTGAGCACCACCGCCAATAACACACCCAGCTACGTTTATTCCCTGTGTCATCATCACTAAACGTACCATTAATGAATATGCATTATTGACTGGAATTGGTTGTCAACAGGACTTTTGTTAACAAAGCAGCGGAGATGATTGTCCAGTGAACACATTGATTAACCAACAATTTACCTGTCAGTCAAGTCCATTGATGAGGAATCTCGTCCCCCAGGCTAAATCGCATAGGTTCAACAGACATGGCCAGCTGGTAGACGCAGCTATAGCTGCATTGGTTACTACCGTACGCCTTCCCTGTGGCTCAGTTGGTAGAGCATGGTGTTTGCAACGCCAGCATGGTGTGTGCAACGCCAGGGTTGTGGGTTCGATTCCCACGGGGGGCCAGTACAAAAAATAAAACAAAAAAAAAAATGCATGAAATGAAATGTATGTATTCACTACTGTAAGTCGCTCTGGATAAGTGTGTCTGCTAAATGACTCAAATGTAAAATGTTTCAAATAAAAACTTCTGAATGACACAATCAGAGTCTAGAATAGAGTAAATCTGTAGACCGACATGATCGACTAGATCAGTTTCCCAAACTCGGTCCCCCCCTGGGTACAGGTTTTGGTTTTTCCCCCCTAGCACTACACAGCTGATTCAAATAACCAAACTAATCACCAAGCCTTTGATTATTTTGAATCGGCTGTGTAGCGTTAGGGGGGAAAAACCAAAACGTCTATCCGGGGGACGGACCGAGTTTGAGAAACACTGGACGAGATTATCTGCGTAACCAAGAGATTCTAACGTACAAGAAAGAAACCAGTCTATTAAAAAAAAAAAAAAACGTTTATTGACGTCAGAAGCAATTCAGAAACTAAAAAAAAACAACAAAAAAAACAAATGCAAATATTTCTTCTTTTTGCAATTACAGTGGTATTCAAATAGTCCAGTAAAATAACTTTATGATAATACGGCAAGTTGATAATACGTCATTTAAAACAAGAAAAACAAATGCACCAGCCATTGGAAACAGAAGAACTACTAAGACACTACATTATAACTTGGTAATGTGCTGCTGTGCACTGCTAGCTAAGGCAAATAGACCCATTGGTTTCCAAGCCAATTTTTTGTATTTTTTTTTTTTTTACAACCGCTTTAAACTGTAACAAAAGGAGGGGGGACGCATCCCAAATTGCACCCTATTCCCTATATAGTGCCCTACTTTTGACCTGAACCCTATAAGGACTTTGTCAAAAGTTAGTGCACTAAATAAGGAATAGGATTCCATTTTTTGGGGGACGCAAAAGACTGGGAGATAGAAACACAGACAGACACATGTGACACTGTTGTAGTGTTAACTATACAAAAAGGAGACAACAACCTGTACAGCTGCAAAACAATTCTTATACACAGCGTTTACATTTTGGAGGGAGAGGGAGGTTTTTTTCTTCTTCTTTTTTTGTAACTTTTTCAAGTAATGTTTTTTCTTTTTGTTCTGAGTAAGTGATGTGTGAACAAGAGGGGTTAAATGCTTTATAAACAAGAAGTGATAAAGCTCTACACGTAACAACGTTGATCTACTCGTCATCGTCGTCGTCATCATCGTCGTCGTCGTCATCGTCATCATCATCGTCGTCGTCGTCGTCGTCCTTGGTTGGGGCAGCGGCCTTCGCTGGCACGCTGACGGGCACCTTGCCCTTGTTGCGGTACGCAGTGATGTCCTGTGAATGGGGAAGTGGACGAGAGTAGTATTTCAATTTATTGGTACAAGTAACCACTTGGACTGGCCACCCACCATAGCCTGGTTCCTCTCTAGGTTTCTTGCAACATGGAAGTAAACATACAACAACTGCATCTGCTACTGACCACTTGGGGTGACTAGTGTTAACTTGAATTGTTAGGCTATGCATGACTAGTGGTAACTTGAAATGTTAGGCTACGCATGACTGGTGTTAACTTGAATTGTTAGGCTATGCATGACTAGTGGTAATAACTTGAATTGTTAGGCTATGCATGACTAGTGGTAATAACTTGAATTGTTAGGCTATGCATGTCTAGTGTTAACCTGAATGCATGACGAGTAGGTCATGTTATTTTCTATGGTAGAGTAGGTCAGGGCGTGACAGTTTTTTTTCTAGTTTAGTTTTTCTATGTTGTCAGGTTCTAGTTTTGTATTTCTATGTTGGGTTTTGTTTGGGATGATATCCAATTAGAGGCAGCTGGTCCTCGTTGTCTCTAATTGGAGATCATACTTAAGTAGGGGTTTTTGCCACCTGGGTTTGTGGGAGATTGTTTTTGAGTAGTGTATGTTTTACTCTGTGTCACGGTTTGTTGTTTTTCTTCGTTTAGTTTATTGTGTATGTATTGCATAGTTTCACAGTTCAATAAAAATGTGGAACGATAATCACGCTGCACTTTGGTCCGCTCCTTCCTACGACAACCGTGACAGAATCTCCCACCACAAAAGGACCAAGCAGCGTGCCCAGGAGGAGCAGGGATCCTGGGTCCGGGAGAGGAAAGAGTGGAGGACATCCTGGACCTGGGAGGAGGTAATGGCAGGGGTCAAGACCCTGCCATGGAAGCAGGTGGAGACAGCGAGGGAGGAACAGCAACGTTACGAGGAACTAGCAAGGCAATGACAGAAGCACGAGAGGCACCCCAAACATTTTTTTGGGGGGGGGGCACACGGGGAGATTGACAGAGTCAAGGTGGAGGCCTGAGCCAACTCCCCGTGCTTACCGTGGGGAGCAAGTGAAGAAGCAAGCACCGTGTTATGCGGTGATGCGCACTGTGTCGCCAGTGCGCATTCACAGCCCGGTGCAATCTGTGCCCGCGCCCCGCATTTGTTGAGCTAGGTTGACCATCCAGCCAGGACGGGTTGTGCCAGCTCTATGCTCGAGACCTCCAGTACGCCTCCACGGGCCAGTATATCCTGTGCCTGCCCCAGGTACCCGGCCTCCAGTGAGTCTATCCAGCCTGGTACGCCCTGTTCCTGCTCCCCGCACTCGCCCTGAGGTGCGTGTTAATCGTCTGGTGCCACCTGTGCCAGCCCCACGCATCAGGCCTCCAGTGCGCCTGCCCAGTCCAGAGCTTCCGGCGACAGTTCCCAGTCCAGAGTTTCCGGTGACGTTTTGCAGTCCGGAACCTCCTGAGATGGCTTACAGTCTGGAACCTCCTGAGACGGCCCACAGTCCGGAACCTCCGGCGATGTTCCCCAGCCCGGAGTCTTCGGTGACGGCCTGCAGCCCGGAACCTCCGGCGGCGGCCTGCAGCCCAGAGCCTCCGGCAATGATCTGCAGTCCGGTGGCACAGAAGCAGAGGGATCAGCAGGCGGAGCGGGTGTTACACCCCGAACCGGAGCCGCCTCCTCTGTTGGAGGATCCGCGGGATGAGAAGGTTATGTGTACCGCACCAGAGCCGCCATAGACAGTAGTTACCCACCCTACCCTTCCTTTTTTTTCGGGTGGGGGGGGGGGGGTTGTTGTTGTTGTTTTGTTTAAGTGCAGTCGGAGTCCGCACCTTTGGGGGGGGGGGTACTGTCACGTCCTTATATTTCTATGTTGGGTTTTGTTTGGGATGATCTCCAATTAGAGGCAGCTGGTCCTCATTGTCTCTAATTGGAGATCATACTTAAGTAGGGGGTTTTGCCACCGGGGTTTGCGGGAGATTGTTTTTGAGTAGTGTATGTTTTATGTTTTACTCTGCGTCACGGTTTGTTGTTTTTGTTCGTTAAGTTTATTGTGTATGTATTGCTGTTATGGATACAGGTAGTGTGTATCCTGTATGTGTATTTCTTTTCTGTTCTTCTCCTCCTCACAGGTGACAATCATCATTCCCCCAATCAGAAGACACCTGCTCCTTTTTCAGTACACTATCACAACCCTTTCCCTTGGTTTAAAACCCCAGTCTCTCTCTCTAGTTCAATCTCTCTCTCTGGAGTTAAATCTCTCTCTGTAAACTCAATCTCTCTGTGTTCAATCTCTCTGTGTCCATATCTCTCTCTCTCTCTCTCTTTCTCTCTCTCTGGATTGATCTCTCTTGTTTTTCTCCTACATGTCACATTTGTCCAGTTATCCTGTGAGTATTGTTTTGTTGTTTGACTGTTTGTTTGTTTGGTGGGAAAAGGGGGTAACAAGACCAGTCTCCCATGGGCATACATTACCCGTAGGAATACTTTGTCTAAGTACCCTCGTTAGAACTGGGCGGACCACCCACTGTATTTTTGGTTAGTTAGTTAGCTGTTACTTAAGTAGGCTAGTCTAGCTTAGGGGTGTTTTTGGATTATTGTTTCTTTCCTTGGGTCCAGCTCAGCCCCTCTTCCCACACCCCTTTACTGTGTGATTTAAAATAAACCATTAGTGTTTGACGGTAGATTTAAGTTGTCTGGGGTTTTTGTTCTCACTGTTCCCTTTCACCATTATAATTTGCATGAGTTATGTTACAGGTCTCGTTTCCATCCCCCCCTAGACTGCAGGGCCAAAGGGATTCGTAACAATTGCATAGTTTCACAGTTCAATAAAAATGTGGAACGATACGCTGCACTTTGGTCCGCTCCTTCCTACGACAACGATGACACTAGTGGTAATAACTTGAATTGTTAGGATACGCATGTCTAGTGGTAATAACTTGAATTGTTAGGCTATACATGACTAGTGGAAATAACTTGAATTGTTAGGCTATGCATGACTAATTGTTAGGCTATGCATGACTAGTGGTAATAACTTGAATTGTTAGGCTATGCATGACTAGTGATGTCACGTCCTGACCAGTAAAGGGGTTATATGCTATTTTAGTTTGGTCAGGACGTGGCTGTGGGTGTTTGTTTAGAGTGTTTCGGGGTTTGTTGGGCTATGGTATTATGTAAGAGGGCTGTTTGTTTACAGTGTTCCGGGGTTTTTGGTCTATGTTCTAGGTTAGTGTTTTTCTATGTTCAGTCTAGTTTTCTACTTCTATGTTTAGGGTTTGTTGATTGACCTTCAATTGGAGGCAGCTGTTCCTCATTGCCTCTGATTGAAGGTCCAATGTATACGGGTGTTTGTGCTATGGGGGTTTGTGGGTAGTTGTTTCCTGTATTGTGTCTGTGCACCTGACAGGACTGTTTAGCGTAGTTCGTTGTTTTGAATACGTGATTTGTTTGTTTTTCCTTCTTTTGATTTAATAGAGAAGATGAGTATACACGTTCCCGCAACACCTTGGTCTAATCCTTTCAACGCCCGTTACAAGTGGTGATAACTTGAATTTTTAGGCTATGCATGACTAGTGGTAATAACTTGAATTGTTAGGCTATGCATGTCTAGTGTTAACTTGAATTGTTAGGCTATGCATGACTAGTGGTAATAACTTGAATTGTTAGGCTATGCATGATTAGTGGTAACTTGAATTGTTAGGCTATGCATGTCTAGTGGTAATAACTTGAATTGTTAGGCTATGCATGACTAGTTGTAATAACTTGAATTGTTAGGCTATGCATAACTAGTGGTAATAACTTGAATTGTTAGGCTATGCATGAGTAGCGTTAACTTGAATTGTTAGGCTATGCATGATTAGTGGTAATTTGAAATGTTAGGCTATGCATGACTTGTGGTAATAACTTGAATTGTTAGGCTACACTTGACTGGTGGTAATAAGTTCAATTGTTAGGCTATGCATGACTAGTGGTAACTTGAATTGTTAGGCTATGCATGACTAGTGGTAACTTGAATTGTTAGGCTATGCATGAGTAGTGGTAATAACTTGAATTGTTAGGCTATGCATGTCTAGTGGTAATAACTTGAAATGTTAGGCTACGCATGACTAGTGGTAACTTGAAATGTTAGGCAATGCAGGATTAGTGGAAATAACTTGAATTCGCTCTGGATAAGAGCGTCTGCTAAATGACTAAAATGTAAATGTAATGTAACTTGAATTGTTAGGCTACGCATAACTAGGCTATGCAAGTCTAGTGGTAATAACTTGAATTGTTAGGCTATGCATGTCTAGTGGTAATAACTTGAATTGTTAGGCTATGCATGTCTAGTGGTAATAACTTGAATTGTTAGGCTATGCATGACTAGTGGTAATAACTTGAATTGTTAGGCTACGCATGACTAGTGGTAATAACTTGAAATGTTAGGCTATGCATGACTAGTGGTAACTTGAAATGTTAGGCAATGCATGACTAGTGGTAACTTGAATTGTTAGGCTATGCATAACTAGGCTACGCAAGTCTAGTGGTAATAACTTGAATTGTTAGGCTATGCATGTCTAGTGTTAATAACTTGAATTGTTAGGCTATGCATGACTAGTGGTAACTTGAATTGTTAGGTTATGCATGACTAGTGGTAATAACTTGAATTGTTAGGCTATGCATGACTAGTGGTAACTTAAATTGTTAGGCTATGCATGACGAGTGGTAATAACTTGAATTGTTAAGCTATGCATGTCTAGTGTTAACTTGAATTGTTAGGCTATGCATGACTAGTGGTAACTTAAATTGTTAGGCTATGCATGACTTCTGGTAATAACTTGAATTGTTAGGCTATGCATGACTTCTGTTAATAACTTGAATTGTTAGGCTATGCATAACTAGGCTATGCAAGTCTATTGGTAATAACTTGAATTGTTAGGCTATGCATGTCTAGTGTTAATAACTTGAATTGTTAGGCTATGCATGTCTAGTGGTAATAACTTGAATTGTTAAGCTATGCATGTCTAGTGTTAACTTGAATTGTTAGGCTATGCATGACTAGTGGTAACTTGAATTGTTAGGCTATGCATGACTAGTGGTAACTTGAATTGTTAGGCTATGCATGACTAGTGGTAATAACTTGAATTGTTAGGCTATGCATGACTAGTGGTAATAACTTGAATTGTTAGGCTATGCATGACTAGTGATGTCACGTCCTGACCAGTAAAGGGGTTATATGCTATTTTAGTTTGGTCAGGACGTGGCTGTGGGTGTTTGTTTAGAGTGTTTCGGGGTTTGTTGGGCTATGGTATTATGTAAGAGGGCTGTTTGTTTAGAGTGTTCCGGGGTTTTTGGTCTATGTTCTAGGTTAGTGTTTTTCTATGTTCAGTCTAGTTTTCTACTTCTATGTTTAGGGTTTGTTGATTGACCTTCAATTGGAGGCAGCTGTTCCTCATTGCCTCTGATTGAAGGTCCAATGTATACGGGTGTTTGTGCTATGGGGTTTGTGGGTAGTTGTTTCCTGTATTGTGTCTGTGCACCTGACAGGATTGTTTAGTGTCGTTCGTTGTTTTGAATACGTGATTTGTTTGTTTTTCCTTCTTTTGATTTAATAGAGAAGATGAGTATACACGTTCCCGCAACACCTTGGTCTAATCCTTACGACACCCGTTACAAGTGGTGATAACTTGAATTTTTAGGCTATGCATGTCTAGTGTTAACTTGAATTGTTAGGATATGCATGACTAGTGGTAATAACTTGAACTGTTAGGCAATGCATGACTAGTGGTAATAACTTGAATTGTTAGGCTATGCATGACTAGTGGTAATAACTTCAATTGTTAGGCTATGCATGACTAGTGGTAACTTGAATTGTTAGGCTATGCATGACTGGTGGTAATAACTTCAATTGTTAGGCTATGCATGACTAGTGGTAATAACTTGAATTGTTAGGCTATGCATAACTAGGCTATGCAAGTCTAGTGGTAATAACTTGAATTGTTAGGCTATGCATGTCTAGTGGTAATAATTTGAATTGTTAGGCGATGCATGACTAGTGGTAATAACTTGAATTGTTAGGCTATGCATAACTAGGCTATGCAAGTCTAGTGGTAATAACTTGAATTGTTAGGCTATGCATGACTAGTGGTAACTTGAAATGTTAGGCAATGCATGACGAGTGGTAATAACTTGAATTGTTAGGCTATGCATGACTAGTGGTAATAACTTGAATTGTTAGGCTATGCATGACTAGTGGTAACTTGAATTGTTAGGCTATGCATGACTGGTGGTAATAAATCGAATTGTTAGGCTATGCTTGACTAGTGGTAATATCTTGAATTGTTAGGCAATGCATGACTAGTGGTAATAACTTGAATTGTTAGGCTATGCATGACTAGTGGTAATAACTTGAATTGTTAGGCTATGCAAAACTAGGCTATAAAAGTCTAGTGGCAATAACTTGAATTGTTAGGCTATGCATGACTAGTGTTAACTTGAATTGTTAGGCTATGCATGACTAGTGACAACTTAAAATGTTAGTCTATGCATGACTTCTGTTAATAACTTGAATTGTTAGGCTATGCATAACTAGGCTATGCAAGTCTATTGGTAATAACTTGAATTGTTAGGCTATGCATGACTAGTGGTAATAACTTGAATTGTTAGGCTATGCATGACTAGTGGTAACTTGAATTGTTAGGCTATGCATGACTGGTGGTAATAAATCGAATTGTTAGGCTATGCTTGACTAGTGGTAATATCTTGAATTGTTAGGCAATGCATGACTAGTGGTACCTTGAATTGTTAGGCTATGAATGACGAGCGGTAATAACTTGAATTGTTAGGCTATGCATGACTAGTGTTAACTTGAATTGTTAGGCTATGCATGACTAGTGGTAACTTGAATTGTTAGGCTATGCATGACTAGTGGTAACTTCAATTGTTAGGCTATGCATGACTAGTTGTAACTTGAATTGTTAGGCTATGCATGACTAGTGGTAATAACTTTAATTGTAAGGCTATGCATGACTAGTGGTAACTTGAATTGTTAGGCAATGCATGACTGAGAGAACATCCCATCTAACAGCTGACAGAGATATAAATAAACAAATGAAATGCATAAGATAACAAAAGGGGTGATGTTTGTTTACCTTCTCGTACTTCTCCTTCAGCTTGGCAGCCTTTTTCTCATAGGGCACCTTGTCCTCCGCCGTTAGGTTGTTCCACTTCTCTCCCAGCTTCTTGGCCACATCACCTATTGACAGGCCAGGGGTCTCCCCCTTCACCTGGGGTCGGAAATCAGCGCAGAAGATGAAGAAAGCAGACCTGGAGGGTGAGAGAAGAAGAAGAAAAGGAGGGAGGAAACAGAAGGGTCACTGGTTTTTGTTTGAATGTCAATGAATCGATTGTTGTTGACACAACATGGGAAACACTGATGTTTTGTTTTAAGTGTTAAATGGCTGCTTTAAATGCAGTACTTGTGTTATTCAAATATAGGGTTATTGTTCATTATTTTATAATAGTAATTGTTTCATAACTTTACTTTAGACATGTTCTACCGATTCACCCGGACATCGGGAGTTGAATCTCTGCACATTATCCATGAGCTATGAGTTTTGGAAAGAAGGGCGGGGGGGTAGGAGGAGGAGGTGTGACTGTCTTTTACTGTCAGGCAGTACTCACGATGGTCTCTTGGGGGCGTTGGGGTCCTTAAACCTTTTCTTCTTCTCTCCCTTGGGAGGAATGTAGCTCCTCATCTCCCTCTCATAACGCACTTTGTCCAGCTTGGCCAGATCCTCAAACTTCCCCTTCTCCTTGGCGGACATGGTCTGAGAGAAGCAGAAGGTGTCATCAGATGTCAACAGTTTGTGTGTGTGTGTGTGTGTCAGTTAGGAGCTACACCGTGGTAGAGGAATACAACGTAAACAAAACAGTGATATGCAAGGGGTGGCAGATTAGTATGGAACAACTTAGCTGTGACACAGTTCATTTGAAACTATCTCGTACCATACAACTATCAAGGGATTACGAGTGGTACAGGACAGTGTCCACTAAAGGGTTCTGCATCCCAAATGGCACTACCTTTGGCACACTATTCCAATTTAGTGCACTACTTTCAATCCGGGCCCATAGGGTGCTGGTCAAAAGTAGTGTACTATATAGGGAATAGGGTGCCAGACCGTCACAGCTGAGATGTGTTCCATACTTACCTTCCATCTCTCAGAGCACTTCTTGGAGAACTCGGAGAAGTTGACGGAAGCTTCCGGGTGTTTCTTCTTGTGCTCCTCTCGACAGGTCTGGACAAAGTAGGCATAGGAGGACATCTTGCCCCTCGGCTTCGTTGGATCTTTCCCCATGTCGATATCGTTATCTTAAATGGATAAGAGAGAACGTTTTAGAAGTTAGCAAAATGTCAAAGAAAAGTAAAAAAAAACATAAGTCACATTTTATTCAGTATTTTCTGACCCCCACCCCCCCCAAAAAAATTATTTACCGCCATATATTTTGAAATGTTACCTAAATGCTTTCATGCAAACTGAATGTGATTGGAGATCTATCTTTGTTTTCTGTAATGACCTTCTTTCCGATTGGCCGTACCGGCTACAGTTGGCGAATGATCGAGCTATAGTTGTTTCGTGAACATTTTCTCCCATCTCAGCCATGGAACTCTAACGCAGCTCTTTCAAAGTGAGTTCTACAGCTACAATCTTTTTGTCCCAGCTGGTTATTTTGAAAGGCCATCTTGATCTGGTAAGAGTCTGTATGGTTCCATACACCTTCCACTTCTTAATGACTGACCTGACTGTGCTCCAATGTATAGGACATTTTCTTAGAACCTACCCCTAGTCTGTTATCGATCTACAACTTTATCCCTGAACTCTTCTGAAAGCTCTTTGTTCTTCATGATTGAAGCTTTCGTTGAAATTCACTACCTGACGGAAGGCCCTAACAGAGACAGGTGTATTATTGTATACAGGTCGAAGCCCTTTCTCAAATTGTTACAAATATTTGTTGCATCTGAGTTATTAGATTTGCTTTGACAAAGGGGTTGAAAACATATTTAATATTATAGACCTTTTTTTTATTTGGATAATTTATTTTCTATCATTTGGGTTCCCCCCCCCTTCCCCTATCAGGCTGCACTCAATAGACTGTTTCCTTCCCTTACTTACTCTTGGCATCAGAACTGTAAACGCAGCCCTCTGCGAATAAACACGTCCGGTTCTGTGTGTTTGATAGAAAATAAGTTTGTGGAAACAAACAGGAACGTTTACGGATTGTAACACGGAATGTGCCCTTTGCTGAAAACACAGCTGTTACCTTTACTGGTCAAATCATGCGAAATGTCAATAAAAAAATAAAAATAGACGCTATTTTCATGCATTTTGTACAGTCTTACGTTAGTCACCTCATATGTGTGAGTTGTTTTGTTTTTAATGCAGATTGCCTGTCATTCGATCATTGAAGTTTTAGCTACAGAACGTTAGAAGTTCTCATAATACAAGAAAACAAAATCCTTCAAACTTTGTTAAGTTCAAGTGCAGAACATGGGGATAACCTTCGGACATATGCAAAGATTTGACATTTTTTCTCTCTCACTATTTCACGAACTAAATCGGAAAAGAAAATGAGAAATGCATATAGTACCAGGTAAAATCTGGTAAATTCGTGTATAATGTTAAAATCATACTAGTGCATTTAGCTAACTCTACAGAAATCTATTCCTTAGAAAAACAAAACCCGGAAAAAAATCTAGAAAAAAAGACCCTAAAAACCACAAAATAAAAAGTCTAAAATATGTTTCAATTTCGATCTAAATTCGATTCACCAACATTTGAAAAAATGATTAAAATGTGGAAAGAATAAGAAAAAATCTCGTCAAATTCCCTATTATATTGCTAGTATGGCTGCATATCTGTGTTGTAGCAAAGCAATGCGTTTCTATCTATCGAGTAAAGCAGTAATGGCGCATAGGCTTTCTCTCGTTGAAGCAAAAAGGAGGTCAACAACGGACGGCAATATTTCTTCTTCCATTTTGTGAGAAAGCACTTCTTCATGAAAGAAAGTCACCCTGAAATGTCTCCACCCGTATTCTCGATTACATTTTTAATCGAAAAATATGTTGACAAAACCCCGTTAGCTTGACCATATTTTTGGTTTCCCCCCGCCCGGTAGATTCCTATTGCAAATAGCCGTGGTGTATAGTAATACACTGGGTCTGTCGCTATGTCTATGTGCGGTACTGTGTAGATTTCCTATGAGCTCGGAATGGCCGCTTGTCTTCATCCACTAACATGGAGAATATGGGTTTCCTTCTCTTTGTGTCAATGCAACAGCCATTACATGCAGTAGAGGGCAGAGCGACCGCGGGGGTATCCACCTCCCCAACCCTTTACATTTTTAACTGAGGAAAAAAATATATATTAACAAAAAAAGAGTGTCGTTGGAATAAGGATAGATAGGACTTTAATTTTAATTTTTTTAATTTAATTTTTTTTTACAGTTAGACACATGGTTAGTGATTAAATCACGGTTTGAAAAAGTTGAAGTGAACTGCGATTGTATGGCCGTTACTGTTTGCCTTGTTTCCTATGCGAGTACAGTCAGCCATTACAGTAAAGCGCAGAGATCCCCTGAGGTAATTTCTCACTCTATTATGAGGCAATTTGTGAAGAAGATTAATAAACGAACAGTTAAAAGAGTTTTCAGAGCACATTTTCTTTCTCAATGTTTTCCGATATTTTCATTGTCAATTTTCCCCACGGTTTCATCTTCACATGACAGGCATCACACAACCTCGCAATACACTGCAATGGCTAGCAATAGGTACAACTTGCTAGCCAGCTGTCCACTGAACATTACCGATTTTTTTACTCGGTAAATACATCGCATTTTTATAATAACACTGGAACAATTACCTAATTATAATTTATAAAATATATATTTTTTATTATTATTTTTTTTTTATGTTGATTATTTTAGTTTTCACCTTTTTTTGTTTCAACCAGCGGCTAATACTGTGTGCTTCGCTGGCAAATTTCTTGGTAGTTTTTAACTGCTTCCTTCGAATGAAAAATCACCCCATTTTTTTTACGAACCTAATATTCAAAACATGGTCAATACATTTTTCAAAGGTATTTCTAAATTGTCTTGTCATTATTTTTTTTCATCCTTACAGACACTTTCATAAAATTGTTTTCCTCTCTCTCTCTCTCTCTCTCCCTGTTTCGTGTGAGATACTTACCAAAAGGCTGCCTGCCCAGCTTGTATCTCAAACGCACTGCAAATGGCTGTACGGTGGGAAAACCAAGGCGAATGCGATACGCAGCGTCTTGTCGCTTCTGTTAAACATTACTCTGGATGGAGCTCGCTCTCCCCACTTCCCCCCTATTGGCTACCGCCAAGTTCAACGTCCATCTGATTGGATAGAACCTTTTCATTGTCCTAATATCAGACGATGCGCCATTGGCTACCTTTTGTGAAACGTCACGGGAGTTGTAAAATGGCGCGGTGATATGAATTTTTATTTATTTATTTATTTTTTTGCTGCTGCTGTTGCTGGTGGTGGTGGTGCTGAGCTTCCTGGATATTTGTAGAGTGTTTGCCATAGTATTGAGTTTTCTGTGCGTTGAACACAAGTGTAAGACAACGGCGGAGCGTTCCGAGTGAACTACAGCGTGTTAAAGTGAACGGGAACAAGGTGTGGGTAGGAAGTTTAACCCCCCCCCGATCAATTGCAAATCCATTGACTATTCACACCATCCTATGTTAACTGTATTAGCAAATTATGATTTTTGTTAATAGAATATTAGGAATGGTGAGTTTTAAAATAGGAATAATAGAGAAGTGTTTGAGGGACCTCTTGGTAGGATGATACAGTATATAATGTAGAAGGAATTTGAGATAATTTTGGCATTTGTGATGAACCACTGAATGACATGGCACAGTATACACTATCAATGAAGATGTATCAATAACAGTATAAAGAGGCAGTATTAAAGCAACGAGGTTCTACTTTTCAATACAAGATTATTTAACAAATGTTCATCACACTGTATAATCTAATGCATGTTGATAGCAGAGGGACTCTTAACAAAATAATGAGGTTTAATGAAAACCGTAGCCTAATAAAACTAAAAGTAGATAAGCAATTTTAAGACCATTTATTTTTCTATTTTATATGTCCTCACTATAGTCCTCATTACCACAAACGGAACAATCCGTTTTATCCGCGGTCTTCTGGCTATCTGAAGCAGTGTTGACCGCGCTTTTATAGGGCTACAGTTTTGACACGAACCGTTACTTTGTACCGTTATTTTTTTCTGCTATTGTAACTGTTACGTTTTTGTTAGAATGTAGCTAAAGGATAAACCTTGTGGATACATACATGCATTAGGATACAAGCAAGTGGATCCCCTGGAGACCTGCTAGAATAACTTTGATGTCAAAGCGCCGACACATGCGTGTATGTTCCAATTCTCACATGCGCTGCTAGCGCTCCTATGAATAGAACTGTATTGCGTTGCACCAGGCCCATACAGGCGCATTAAAATCACACGTATAAGGTCAACCCGTTTCATTGATTTAAGCCTAACTTAAAAGTTAAATTAAAAAACAATCATATATCATTAAGAAATATAATAATATTTCGATTTTGACACATTTTGACAGATTTGATTGGACCTTTTTGTAGATAGCGCTATATTCCATGCCTTTTATACCCTTTATATCTTTGTATCACAGTATATCACAGTGAATGATGGTTTTCTCATTCCTTAGTCCCTCAAGCTCAAATTCATCATCATCATCATCATACCAGTAACTCAAGCCCCCAGCCCCATTTTGCCATGAGGCCGAGAGAAAATTGTGCAGTTTTAAAGCTAATTTCTAGTAATTAAAATAATAATAATAATGGTATATGACATGGGTGATGGTGATAATGATGCTTTCGTCCACAGTCTGATTGTAATTTGCTGTTAGTTAGCCACCTTTGTTGGCATTATCATCTTCAATTAAATAGCCCTGGATTTACAGTGTACTGCTACAATCAATCAATCAATCAATCAATCAATCAATCAATCAATCAATCAAAGTATCAATAAGGAATCCTGCTTTATATTCACCAGGGCCTGTATGCAGACTATGTTGCCTGCAGTTATGTCAAACGTCTCCATTGACTTGGGAGGTAGGATTGGTACCCTCTCCATTGTATTTGGAGGTAGGATTGGTACCCTCTCCATTGTCTTTGGAGGTAGGATTGGTACCCTCTCCATTGTATTTGGAGGTAGGATTGGTACCCTCTCCATTGTATTTGGAGGTAGGATTGGTACCCTCTCCATTGTCTTGGGAGGTAGGATTGGTACCCTCTCCATTGTCTTGGGAGGTAGGATTGGTACCCTCTCCATTGTATTTGGAGGTAGGATTGGTACCCTCTCCATTGTATTTGGAGGTAGGTTTGGTACCCTCTCCATTGACTTGGGAGGTAGGATTGATACCCTCTCCATTGACTTGGGAGGTAGGATTGGTACCCTCTCCATTGTCTTGGGAGGTAGGATTGGTACCCTCTCCATTGTATTTGGAGGTAGGATTGGTACCCTCTCCATTGTATTTGGAGGTAGGTTTGGTACCCTCTCCATTGACTTGGGAGGTAGGATTGGTACCCTCTCCATTGTCTTGGGAGGTAGGATTGGTACCCTCTCCATTGTCTTTGGAGGTAGGATTGGTACCCTCTCCATTGACTTGGGAGGTAGGATTGGTACCCTCTCCATTGTATTTGGAGGTAGGATTGGTACCCTCTCCATTGACTTGGGAGGTAGGATTGGTACCCTCTCCATTGTCTTGGGAGGTAGGATTGGTACCCTCTCCATTGTCTTGGGAGGTAGGATTGGTACCCTCTCCATTGTCTTGGGAGGTAGGATTGGTACCCTCTCCATTGTCTTGGGAGGTAGGATTGGTACCCTCTCCATTGTATTTGGAGGTAGGATTGGTACCCTCTCCATTGTCTTAGGAGGTAGGTTTGGTACCCTTAAACATACAGAACAGTGAAAGGGAGACTACTGATTGTGGCATCTATCAGATTTTGCCATAGGAATACATTCTAGCACAGTGCTATAAAACAATAAAGGGGAAGCAATTGATGATACTTAACATTTGAAAAGGGTACATGTCACAGTCACATCTTTGAAACAAAGGGAAATTGTCAATGGAGCCGGCCCTCATAGACACTGATCTACGATTAGTGTAGCAATTCCACCCCTCATATCTACGATCAGGATTCAGGGAGCAGAAACTGAACCCAGATCTGTGCCTAAGGGCAACTTATATTGTCATCTGTCCCGTGTGGCAGTAGTAGCAGTAGTACCTGCAGCACGATGACAGAAAGTCACACAGCCTGTCCATGAAGCACAAGGAGGAGAGGAGAGGAGAGGAGAGGAGGGGAGGGTAGGGGAGGAGGGGAGGGGAGAGGAGAGGAGAGGAGAGGAGAGGAGAGAGGAGAGAGGAGAGGAGAGGAGAGGAGAGGAGAGGAGAGGAGAGGAGAGGAGAGGAGAGGAGAGGAGAGGAGAGGAGAGGAGAGGAGAGGAGAGGAGAGGAGAGGAGAGGGGAGAGGAGAGGAGAGGGGAGGGGAGAGGAGAGGAGGGTAGAGGAGGGTAGGGGAGGAGGGGAGAGGAGAGGAGAGGAGAGGAGGGTAGGGGAGGAGGGGAGAGGAGAGGAGAGGAGAGGAGGGTAGGGGAGGGGAGGAGGGGAGAGGAGAGGAGGGTAGAGGAGGGTAGGAGAGGAGAGGAGGAAAGGACAGGAGAGGGGAGGGGAGGAGGGGACAGGAGAGAAGAGGATGGGAGAGGAGGGTGGGGTAGGAAAGAGAAGGAGAGGAAGAGGAGAGGAGGGTGAGGGGAGAGTTCATCACCAGTGTATCTATGCATTCTAATGAGGCCTCTCTGGAAAATAAATATGCAAATTAATTTGTAATCAGAAGAGAAAATAGAGGACAGCAGCGGTGCATACAGGAGGGGCTGGAAGAAGGGGTGTCAGAGTGTGTTTATGTGTACGTGCATGTGTGTGTGTTCAGGTGTTGGGGGGGTATTGGGAAAGGGGAAATAAGGAAAGGGGGGAGAGAGGCACCACAGAGGAAACAAGGGGAGAGGTACAGCCGGGGAAATAAGGAAAGGGGTGGGAGGTATAAACGAGAGACAGGAGAAGGGGATGTGGGGGGAGGAGGGACAGGAGCACTGAGCTATAAATGAAGGGGGCATTGTTTTTCAGATATTTGTAGCAGGGGCGGTATAGGTACCTCACCACCCCGCCTTCTCGCCTCTGTACCCCGAAAACCCCCGTACCCCAAAGAACCCCCGTACCCCCTCTTCGTTTAATGTTTTTTCTCTTGTAAATTCAAATCAGAAAACGACAAACAAAGGATGAAATATTAGCATTTTACTCTATTTTACATTAGTCTTGTTTTTTTTGTTTGTTTTTTTTACAGTTCCCTCCTTTAGAATAGTAGCACAGCAATTACTAGTATTAATACAGCAATTATTCACATTATGAATAAGCATATAATCTTATATTATCATCAAATGTATCAAATTGATTGGATTTCATAATTATTATTATTATTAAATACAAAGTCCTCATCACACCAGTCAAGTCAGTGGTACTCTAGGCTATATTACCGGCTAGCTAGCAGAAACATCTATTTTTCAGACCTCTAGGCCTTCACAGTGTCTGTGTGTCGCAGCAACTTGAATCTGCTGTTCTTCTCCATTTGAATCACATTGTTCAAGTCTAGACAATAAGATGTAATACATTTGTATGGCCAGTGGGAGGCGGTACACTGACGGCTTGTTTCCTCATTCGAAAAAAGGGGGGAAGGTAAAGTTTGTTACACAACCGGCGTCAAGCCCCCAAAACCGGAAACAGAACGTTTCGACCACGATAGAGGGATACGCTATGGAAAGCAACACAACACCGGCAGGAGTTGATTCATTATTGTGATCATCACCATCGTCTCTAAATTGAATAAAGTATGCTCTTTAGCGAGGTAGGTAAAAAAAATAATAGCCTGGTTTTAAGGTCCAGCGCATTTTCGAACTGCTCGCTAGCTATCTAACGTTAGTTTGTATTGCTAATAAGCTAGCTATCCACCACCACCTTCCATTAGCAAGCTAGCTAACGTTGGTATTTTTGTGTTTAAGAGTTTCATACGGTATCACAGCAGCAATGGATTCATGTATGATCATGTAAACTGTATTTTGACATTATTATTAACAATTAAGGACGTACCTATAACTTTAAGCTATTAGCGTGCGATCCAAACGTAATGCCAACGTTTTGCTACGTTAACTTTGCTAATGTGCTGTCCCCCCCGTAGCCCTTCATGCGGAGGAGGTGAGCCTGGTTGGTCACAGGGATATGGTAATGTATAGTGACTAGCGCTGGACACAACAACAACAACAAGGAACAGCAGATTTGCCTGTGATGAGTTGCGAAGGCACTGGTTTGGGGGCCCTGGGCCCACTTGCAGGGTATTGGGAAAAAGTCAGTCGAACTCATTGTCTTCCTCTCCTCTACCCTTACTGTCACTTGTGCAAAGCTATTTTGGATTTAAGGATTTATATTGGGTATAATATCCTTATTGTATCCAAATCAAAATCCAACAAAAAGAATACTCAAATGAAAATTGGAAATCTTTGCTTTCGAAAGGCGAAACGTTTGTGTGGATGTTTTTTTGTTGTTGAGGGTTATATCAATTGGCCTGGTACATTGCACATAATGCATGTCCCTGTGAATTCCTACTCAAATCATTGAACTTCATTACAATTGGACTGGACTTTGTAATATTTCAGCTCTGATACTTTCATACTCGCTCTAACAAACTCAATGATCCTGTGTACTCTGACCTGATACTCCAGTGTACTATATGACATTGACATATTATCTAAATATCTTAGAATCAATGATACTGTATTTGATACACTTAAACAGGGGGTGGGCCAACTCCAGTCCTCGAGGGTCTGATTGCCGTCACACTTTAACACAGCTGATTAATCACATTGTATTCTAAACTGAAGATCATGATTAGGTGATTATTGGAGTCGGCTGTGTTAGCTGGGAGCTGGGGGCAAAACTGTGGCACCTATCAGGCCCTCGAGCACTGGAATTACCCACCCCTTGCACTAAAGCACTGAATTATATTTAGAAAGATATTGAATGATATTCCATGTTACTGTATGACACTCACCTGTGCTCAATTATGCTGTACGATGCTCTGTGATGCCTTACGGTATGTTGTCTCCTAGGCGACTAAGCTGCCCTCCCCTTCTCCTGATATCGATCAGGTTATTTAACATGTTCTCTGTTGTCCATAATGATTGGTCCCTGCAGATCCAGGAGCGCTCAGACTCGTTGGAGACCTGTCCATGGTGTGCTGCTAAAGGGCAGACTCAGGCCCTGCGTTCCTATAGGATCGGCATCCAGGACTTCGTCACCCTCTGCACTGACCCACAGGTAGGCTAATGCTAACACACGCGCACAATCAGCACGACAAAAAACAGTGGGGTATTTCACACAGCAGGGCCAATGAGTGAGGATCAAAGACACACGTTCTAGTAGTTTGTCTGAAACGAGACGCCCGATTTAGTCGCTTGTTATAGAAACATGTCTGAAACAAGATGCCCGTTTTTGAGTAGTTTCCTGTAAAAACATTGTTTCAGTGTCTTGTCCTTTGTCTAGGTTGGCTTTGTTGTCCGGCGTAGTGGCAGTATTAGGAGGGACTTAAGGCATGGGTGAATTATGTTACTGTTGGTAGTCAATGCAGCCAGACACTGTGCTAAAGTGTCCTTTCACTGTCCGACTGCTAAAGTGTCCTTTCACTGTCCGACTGCTAAAGTGTCCTTTCACTGTCCGACTGCTAAGGTGTCCTTTCGCCGTCCGACTGCTAAGGTGTCCTTTCACTGTCCTACGTTATAGAGAGTGGATGTTGTCCTGTAGCGTTGTCCTGGACCTCACCTTGAAAGAAAGAGTAAATACAAGTTCTAGGTTGAAGAAGTTTCCCAGATAGTTACCCGTTAGAATAATTTATTCCTTCAGCGCCGGTTCTTGCCAGGCCGTAAATAACAATGTTGTTCTTAATTGACTAACCTGTTTTAAATAACCTCTACCCTCTCTCCCACAGTGCCTGTTTCCCCTGGTATCCAGGCCTTTGGAAGATGTCCTGGCCAGCCTCGTACCACCTCTACCCCAAACACAGACGGGGAGGAAGAGGAAGAGTCCCTGTGGGTTGGAGAACGGAGACTCTGTACCTTCCCCCAAAAGCGCACGATCAGAGGAGGCCGTATCACAGAATGAGATTCGCCCAGTCGCCATGATCACCAGCACCAAACTCAACGGGGAAGGCTGTTTTAATAGGACGAAGCACACAACGCCAGTACAGAAGGAGAGAATCAGCCAATCAGAACCCACAGACATGGAGCTGGTGGATAAAACCCTCAACTATCCACTTCCTGAGACTGAGAGGGAAGGGGCCAATGGATACCACAAGGATTCTGATTGGCCGATCCCAGAGGAAATGGACCAGGAAGTCCTAGATGAGGATGAAGAGGGAGAGGATGGTGTCTTTCTCCCAGAGGAGGGTACACCTACTTTAGACAGTGGTTTGCCTCTCCCAGAGAAGACTGTACCTACGTCACAACTGGCAGTGTCTTTTGTAGACACTGAGCCTGCACCAAAGGAGGTTATCTGTCCTTTAGACAAGGCTGTATTTGCCCTAGAGAAGACTTTATCTCTCCCTCGGGTAGCCGTTTCTGCCCCAGAGAAGATTTTACCTCCCTTACACTTGGCTGTTTCTGCCTCAAAGAAGAATGTGGTTGCCCCAGAGAAAGCCTTGGCTCCACAGGTAACTGTCCCTAATTTACAGGACACAGTCCGTCTCCTAGAGGATCTGATTGCCCCAGGGGAGGCTTTTTCTCTGCTAGAGGAGGCTCTACCTGTCCCAGGAGAGGCTGTCTCTCTGCTAGAGGATTCTCTACCTGTCCCAGAGGAGGCTGTCTCTCTGCTAGAGGAGGCTCTACCTGTCCCAGGGGAGGCTGTCTCTCTGCTAGAGGATTCTCTACCTGTCCCAGGAGAGGCTGTCTCTCTGCTAGAGGAGGCCCTACCTGTCCCAGGGGAGGCTGTCTCTCTGCTAGAGGAGGCTCTTCCTGTCCCAGAGGAGGCTCTACCTGTCCCAGGGGAGGCTGTCTCTCTGCTAGAGGATTCTCTACCTGTCCCAGGGGAGGCTGTCCCTCTGTTAGAGGATTCTCTACCTGTCCCAGGGGAGGCTGTCCCTCTGTTAGAGGATTCTCCCCCTGTCCCAGGGGAGGCTGTCTTCCCGTTAGAGGATTCTCTACCTGTCCAAGGGGAGGCTGTCTCTCTGCTAGAGGATTCTCTACCTGTCCCAGGGGAGGCTGTCCCTCTGTTAGAGGATTCTCTACCTGTCCCAGGGGAGGCTGTCTCTGCTATGGAGGAAGATGCGGAGGGAAAGGAGCCTGTCCCTACCATGGAGCCTGTCCTGGTCTTGCACGAGGCTCTAACTGTCATAGAAGAGGCTTCACCTGGCATGAAGGACGGTCTAAGTGTCTTACTGAAAGATAAGAAGGAAGAAGAAGCTCTGTTCGCCTTGGAGAAGAAGGAAGAAGTCGCTACACTTGGGGCTTTGGAGGCTGTGTCTATACCTGCCATGATTGAGGTTGTCCCTGCTTTAGAGAAAGAGGAGGAGGATCTGCCTGTCTTTGACGAGGAAGAGAAGATGCAGGAGGAAGAGTGCCCCCCACAGGGGGGGTGTAGACCCTGCAGTGTGGACCTCAGTCAGAGCAAAGTGCCTGATAGTCATGATGAGGAAGATGATGGTCCTATCAGAGCTAGAAGAAGAGCTCACAACGCCCAATGTCTAAGCACTGAGGATGAGGAACAGGAAGTAAGCATCAAAGAGGAAGTGGAAGTCCTGACACCGCCGCCGAAAAAGAAAAGGGGTCGGCCAAGAAAGACTGCTATTATTAATTATACGCAGGAAGTGTTGCCCGACTTTGACCCTAAAGTGATCTCGACGGGGGAGTTGGTCCCAGTTCCCGGACCTCACCTGTTCTGGAGGAACGAGCACAGTCTGGATTGGCTGAACACCTTGCTGGTAGCGCTGGTCCACTGTCGCACCCTGAGGGACAGACGACCCATCAAGAGGCCCACTGTAGGTCAACCTGTCTGGGATCTGTGTGAGAGGTACGACCGGGCCTCTAGTCTCAGCACGGCCTACCAACACACTGGCGCAGGTGGGTGGACTTATCTATTTGCTAAGGTTTATTTGAATTGATGTACCACATTGGCAGCTAAGAGCTGAATATCTATTTGGAATTGGACAGAATGTATTCGTAAGCTCTCTTGCTCTGATCCAATACAGCTGCTGTTAGCAGTATCTCTTGTGTATTCCTCTCAATTTGACATTGTACAGCATTTTCCACTTTCCAGAGAAGTCCTAAACAAGTAGTATTTTTTTTTATTTTTGTTTTTGGTCCTACATGAATGTTTACACTTAATTTGAGTCCGTCTCCCTGTCTCTCACCTCTCTCCAGACGGTGTAGTCAGAGTGCCCTCTGCGGTGTTACAGAGGGTCCAGACTGAGATGCAAGCCATCAGGACGGCCATCTTTAAACTGCTGGAGCCTCTACTGAAATGTAAACTGGGTAAGAATCTGAGTGCATACGTTTTAAGAATGGTTGCCCCCCCCCCCCCCCCCCCCCCCCCCCCCGCGGGGAGTCAAACCCCACAATCCTGGCGTTGCGAGAGCCGTTCTCTACCACTGAGAAGTTTCCAGAACAACAGAAGTTTACGGAGGTGAAAATTGACACATTTTATTTCAGGCGATAATTCGCTCTTTTGATCTCAAAATGGCTCATCCATGAGAATAAAACTTTGCGGGGGTGATCTATCACTCTACATCTACGCACTTGAAGGAGAGTCTTCTCCCTGTGTGATCACTGCCATCTCTCTGGTAATGAATGACTGAGCACAGAATTCAACCCGTCCTCCAATTTAGAACATCGTAGTTCAGAATGATTGTTTTATCATATAACACGTGTGACCTGCTAAAAAAAATCACCCCGAAAACCACTCAAAAGTTATGCCCCAAATTAGGGCTGGGCGATATATCGAATTAAGTCGATTAATTTGAATTTATGTCTTTGTGCGATATTCCAAATGCCTCTATCGTGGAGTCTTTAAACATTTTTTTGTTTGTTGGTATTTTATGTTCTCTTGTTCCCATGTTGTCTTTTTGGTCTCGTCTCCTTCACTCCTCTGTCCTGTGCATCTTCCCATTTACACCAGAGGTCTGTATGCCCTCGAGCGGCTAGATGTCCTTGGTTGATGCTTATCTATAAAAACCCTCTTAGGCCTCACTCTCCCCTCCCCCCTATCTGAGATATCTACTGCAGCCCTCATCCTCCACCCGTTCTGCCAGTCACATTCTGTTAAAGGTCCCCAAAGCAAACACACATCCCTGTGTCGCTCCTCTTTTCAGTTCGCTGCAGCTAGCGACTGGAACGAGCTGCAACAAACACTCAAACTGGACAGTTTTATCTCCATCTCTTCATTCAAAGACTCAATCATGGACACTCTTATTGACAGTTGTGGCTGCTTTGTGTGATGTATTGATGTCTCTACCTTCTTGACCTTTGTGCTGTTGTCTGTTCCCAATAATGTTTGTACCATGTTTTGTGCTGCTACCATGTTGTTACTTAGCTTGGCTTGATATCGTTAGTAAAATGTTGGTATTGCGATACTTGGCCTGATATCGTTAGTAAAATGTTGGTATCGTGATACTTGGCTTGATATCGTTAGTAAAATGTTGGTATCGCGATACTTGGCTTGATATCATTAATAAAATGTTGGTATTGTGATACTTGGCCTGATATCGTTAGTAAAATGTTGGTATCGTGATACTTGGCTTGATATTGTTAGTAAAATGTTGGTATCGTGATACTTGGCCTGATATCGTTAGTAAAATGTTGGTATCGTGATACTTGGCCTGATATCGTTAGTAAAATGTTGGTATCATGATACTTGGCCTGATATCGTTAGTAAAATGTTGGTATCGTGATACTTGGCTTGATATTGTTAGTAAAATGTTGGTATCATGATACTTGGCCTGATGTCGTTAGTAAAATGTTGGTATTGTGATACTTGGCCTGATATCGTTAGTAAAATGTTGGTATCGTGATACTTGGCCTGATATCATTAGTAAAATGTTGGTATCGTGATACTTGGCTTGATACCGTTAGTAAAATGTTGGTATCGTGATACTTGGCCTTATATCGTTAGTAAAATGTTGGTATCGTGATACTTGGTCTGATATCGTTAGTAAAATGTTGGTATCGTGATACTTGGCCCGATATCGTTAGTAAAATGTTGGTATCGTGATACTTGGCCTGATATCGTTAGTAAAATGTTGGTATCGTGATACTTGGCCTGATATCGTTAGTAAAATGTTGGTATCGTGATACGTGGCCTGATATCGTTAGTAAAATGTTGGTATCGTGATACTTGGCCTGATATCGTTAGTAAAATGTTGGTATCGTGATACTTGGCCTGATATCGTTAGTAAAATGTTGGTATCGTGATACTTGGCCTGATATCGTTAGTGAAATGTTGGTATCGTGATACTTGGCTTGATATCGTTAGTAAGATGCTGGTATTGTAATACTTGGCTTGATATTGTTAGTAAAATGTTGGTATCGTGATACTTGGCCTGATATCGTTAGTAAAATGTTGGTATCGTGATACTTGGCCTGATATCGTTAGTAAAATGTTGGTATCGTGATACTTGGCCTGATGTCGTTAGTGAAATGTTGGCATCGTGATACTTGGCCTGATATCGTTAGTAAAATGTTGGTATCGTGATACTTGGCCTGATATCGTTAGTAAAATGTTGGTATCGTGATACTTGGCCTGATATCGTTAGTAAAATGTTGGTATTGTGATACTTGGCCTGATATCGTTAGTGAAATGTTGGTATCGTGATACTTGGCTTGATATCGTTAGTAAGATGCTGGTATTGTAATACTTGGCTTGATATTGTTAGTAAAATGTTGGTATCGTGATACTTGGCCTGATATCGTTAGTAAAATGTTGGTATCGTGATACTTGGCCTGATATCGTTAGTAAAATGTTGGTATCGTGATACTTGGCCTGATGTCGTTAGTGAAATGTTGGTATCCTGATACTTGGCCTGATATCGTTAGTGAAATGTTGGCATCGTGATACTTGGCCTGATATCGTTAGTAAAATGTTGGTATCGTGACAACCCCACTCTGAAAATAGGCACGTTTTTCTTGCAGTTAACGCAGATGCTTGTGTTGTTGTTGTTGCCTCACCAGTTAGCATCCCCTATCTGAACCTCTCCTAGAAGTTAGTCCCAACCATGTCTTCTTACCTTCATGACTTACACACACATTCCCTAACATTACCTTTGATTCCAGATGGACCCGATTTGACCTCACCCTTGACCTCACCATGACCCCTGCTGTGTTGTCTCCTCTCCTGCAGGTCAGAATGAGAGGCTGGTTTTCGTCCTGCCTCTCCTCCTCGGGGCTGACTCCTGGGCCGAGCCTCTCTTCCAGCACGCGTATGACTGGCAGTTTCAGTGTATCTCAACAACTTGCCAGCATGCCACCAAAACCAAGTAAGAGTCGTCGTTAACTTGTTTGGGCCAGTTTTCTGGACGTAGATTAAACCTAGTCTTGGACTAAAGAAACACTTTTCAATGGAGAATATATAAAATCTAATGTTATTGGTCACAGTCACATGGTTAACAGATGTTAATGTGAGTGTCGTGAAATGCTTGTGCTTCTAGTTCTGACAGTGCAGTAATATCTAACATGTAATCTAGCAATTCCCCAACAACTACCTAATAACAATCTAAAGGGATGGAATAAGAATATGTACATATAAATATATGGATGAGCGATGGCCGAGCGCCATAGGCAAGGTGCAGTAGATGGTATAAAATACAGTACATACATGCGATATGAGAAATGTAAGATATGTAAACATTATTAAAGTGGCCAGTGATTGGGTCTCCATGTAGGCAGCAGCCTCTCTGAGTTAGTGATGGCTGTTTAACAGTCTGATGACCTTGAGATAGAAGCTGTTTTTCAGTCTCTCGGTCCCAGCATTGATGCACCTGTACTGACCTCGCCTTCTGGGTGATAGCGGGGTGAACAGACAGTGGCTCGGGTGGTTGTTGTCCTCGATGATCTTTTTGGTCTTCCTGTGACATCCATTTCTCGATCAGTGATTTAGTGATCAATATCCTCATTAGTCGTCATCCTAGAAGATCTGTTTTTAACAACTTCTTTATTTTTCATGGTAGTCCCACTGCAATACTGTATACTCCCACTGCACTACTGTAGACTCCCACTGCAATACTGTATACTCCCACTGCAATACTGTATACTCCCACTGCAATACTGTAGACTCCCACTGCAATACTGTAGACTCCCACTGCAATACTGTAGACTCCCACTGCAATACTGTAGACTCCCACTGCAATACTGTAGACTCCCACTGCAATACTGTAGACTCCCACTGCAATACTGTAGACTCCCACTGCAATACTGTAGACTCCCACTGCACTACTGTAGACTCCCACTGCAATACTGTAGACTCCCACTGCAATACTGTATACTCCCACTGCAATACTGTATACTCCCACTGCAATACTGTCGACTCCCACTGCAATACTGTCGACTCCCACTGCAATACTGTATACTCCCACTGCACTACTGTCAACTCCCACTGCACTACTGTATACTCCCACTGCACTACTGTATACTCCCACTGCAATACTGTAGACTCTCACTGCAATACTGTAGACTCTCACTGCAATTCTGTCGACTCCCACTGCAATACTGTAGACTCCCACTGCACTACTGTATACTCCCACTGCACTACTGTCGACTCCCACTGCAATACTGTATACTCCCACTGCAATACTGTATACTCCCACTGCACTACTGTCGACTCCCACTGCACTACTGTATACTCCCACTGCACTACTGTCGACTCCCACTGCAATACTGTATACTCCCACTGCAATACTGTCGACTCCCACTGCAATACTGTCGACTCCCACTGCAATACTGTCGACTCCCACTGCAATACTGTATACTCCCACTGCACTACTGTCGACTCCTACTGCAATACTGTATACTCCCACTGCAAAACTGTATACTCCCACTGCACTACTGTCGACTCCTACTGCAATACTGTAGACTCCCACTGCAATACTGTCGACTCCTACTGCAATACTGTATACTCCCACTGCACTACTGTATACTCCCACTGCACTACTGTCGACTCCCACTGCAATACTGTCGACTCCCACTGCAATACTGTAGACTCCCACTGCACTACTGTCGACTCCCACTGCAATACTGTCGACTCCCACTGCAATACTGTATACTCCCACTGCAATACTGTATACTCCCACTGCACTACTGTCGACTCCCACTGCAATACTGTATACTCCCACTGCAATACTGTAGACTCCCACTGCAATACTGTAGACTCCCACTGCAATACTGTATACTCCCACTGCAATACTGTAGACTCCCACTGCAATACTGTAGACTCCCACTGCAATACTGTAGACTCCCACTGCAATACTGTCGACTCCCACTGCAATACTGTCGACTCCCACTGCAATACTGTATACTCCCACTGCAATACTGTATACTCCCACTGCAATACTGTATACTCCCACTGCAATACTGTAGACTCCCACTGCAATACTGTAGACTCCCACTGCAATACTGTATACTCCCACAGCAATACTGTCGACTCCCACTGCAATACTGTATACTCCCACTGCACTACTGTCGACTCCCACTGCAATACTGTATACTCCCACTGCAATACTGTCGACTCCCACTGCAATACTGTATACTCCCACTGCAATACTGTCATTTTACATTTACATTTTTTTTTTAAACATTTTAGTCATTTAGCAGACGCTCTTATCCAGAGCGACTTAGAGTAGTGAATGCATACATTTCATGCTTTCTTTTTTTTGTACTGGCCCCCCGTTGGAATCGAACCCACAACCCTGGCGTTGCACACACCATGATCTACCAACTGAGCCACACCGTCGACTCCCGCCGTCGACTCCCGCCGCGATGCCGTCGACTATGTCGTATGAACCTTAATGGTCAATCAGAGAGCAGATATCTGCCTCTTCCCTCCTCCTACTTTCAGTGGACAGATCACCTGGCCTGTAACAGCATCCTACACAGGCGCAACACGCTGCTGAGATGGGCTGCATAAAAGAGAGGGCAGGGGAAGACTGGTGAAGTGATTATATCAACGTGGTGATTGTACTGCTGGAGAGCCCAGTCTTTTGCTCTGAGAATGTATTTTTTTAAGAAGAAGGATAGGAATCGATTTGGAAAGTGAGTCATGAATGAAAACAAACGTTTATCTCATTTCCTTTCCTAATTTCCTTCCTCCGGTTTTTGTGTATTGGTCGTATTGTGGCTCTGAGAAACCACTACCAATGTTCCAATACAGATAGCAGTTATTGGACAACATTTTCTCAGTACAAAGAGCCAAAATAAAATATGGCTGACTAATAGTGTAAATTTATTGTTGTGATTATGACTCTTCAAGAAACTAGGTCCAGTAACTACACGCTGAGCATGGCAAAATGTTTACAGCCGCGCTGTCAAGAGGGGCCGGCTGAAATGTTTTGCTCGCACGGCGTGGGGGGGTGGCTGCTGCATGTGGGTACGCAGACCAGCGAAACACTGCGGCCCCTCGTGAATATGAGAAGCTGCGTCTCTGTGTTGAACTGGTCTTTTGAATGGCAACGACATGGAGGTAAATGTTGACAGAAATGGGAGTGTACAAGGCAATGTCAGAGAAACTGACCGACATCAACGGGATCAGATGGTGTGTGTTAGGGGTGCGTGGGGTCAGCTGTTTGTTCGCCCTGTAACCACCCGACTATATGTGATAGTGAAAATCTGAGGCCCTCACCTGACCCAAACCCACGAATATAGAAAATACATTTTTTAACAGACCTGGGGTACAATATTTATTTGTCAGGATCAGGATATGTTTTCGCTTATAATTTCTGATATTTTGGTAGGCTATTTAATTTCTGGTATTTTGGTAGGCTATTTAATTTCTGGTATTTTGGTAGGCTATTTAATTTCTGGTATTTTGGTAGGATATTTAATTTCTGGTATTTTGGTAGGATATTTAATTTCTGGTATTTTGGTAGGATATTTAATTTCTGATATTTTGGTAGGATATTTAATTTCTGATATTTTGGTAAGATATTTATTTTCTGATATTTTGGTAGGATATTTAATTTCTGATATTTTGGTAGGATATTTAATTTCTGATATTTTGGTAGACTATTTCATTTCTGATATTTTGGTAGGCTATTTAATTTCTGGTATTTTGGTAGGCTATTTAATTTCTGGTATTTTGGTAGGCTATTTAGAGAGTTTGGGACTGTACGGTTCTATCTGCATTTTTGTGAAAATGTATTTATTGACCTGGCCTCGTTCTGTTCAATGGTTTCTACCTATACAGTGCATTGTGGAAGTATTCAAGCCCCTTGACTTTTTCCACATTTTGTTATGTTACAGCCTCATTCTAAAATGTATAAAATAAGAATCCTCAGCAAAAACATGTTTTTAGAAATGTTTGCAGATTTAACTGATGTCACATTTACAAAGGTATTCAGACCCTTTACTCAGTACTTTGTTGAAGCACCTTTGGCAGCGATTACAGCCTTGAGTCTTCTTGGGTATGACGCTACAAGCTTGGCACACCTGTATTTGGGAAGTTTCTCCCGTTCTTCTCTGCAGATCCTCTCAAGCTCTGTCAGGTTGGATGGGGAGCGTTGCTGCACAGCTGTTTTCAGGTCTCTCCAGAGATGTTCGATCGGGTTCAACTCTGGGCTCTGGCTGGGCCACTCCAAGGACATTCAGAGACTTGTCCCGAAGCCACTCCTGAGTTGTCTTTGCTGTGTGCTTAGGGTCGTTGTCCTGTTTGAAGGTATACCTTCGACCCAATCTGAAGTCCTGAGCGCTCTGGAGCAGGTTTTAATCAAGGATCTCTCTGTGCTTTGCTCCGTTCATCTTTCCCTCGATCCTGACTAGTCTCCCAGTCCCTGCCGCTGAAAAACTTCCCCACAGCATGATGCTGCCACCACCATGCTTCACCGTCGGGATGGTGCCACCACCATGCTTCACTGTAGGGATGATGCCAGGTTTCCTCCAGACGTGTCTCTTGACATTCAGGCCAAAGAGTTAAATCTGTGTTTCATCAGACCAGAGAATCTTGTTTCTCATGGTCTGAGAGTCCTTTAGGTGCCATTTGGCAAACTCCAAGCGGGCTGTCATGTGCCTTTGACTGTGGAGTGGCTTCCGTCTGGCCACTCTACTATAAAGGCCTTATTGGTGGAGTGCTGCAGAGATGGTTGTCCTTCTGGAAGGTTCTCCCATCTCCACAGAGGAACTCTGGTGCACAGTTAGAGTGACCATTGGGTTCTTGGTCACCTCCCTGACCAAGGCCCTTCTGCACCAATTGTTCAGTTTGGCCGGGCGGCCAGCTCTAGGAAGAGTCTTGATGGTTCCAAACTTCTTCCATTTTAAAGAATGATGGAGGCCACTGTGTTCTTGGGGACCTTCAATGTTGCAGAAATGTTTTGGTACCCTTCCCCAAATCTCCACAGACAATTCTTTCGACCTCATGGCTTGGTTTTTGCTCTGACATGTACCAACTACTGTGGGACCTAATATAGACAGGTGTGTGCCTTTCCAAATCATGTCCAATCAATTGAATTTACCACAGATGGACTCCAATCAAATTGTAGAAACATCTCATGGATGATCAATGGAAACAGGATGCACCTGAGCTCAATTTCGAGTCTCATAGTAAAGGCTCTGAATACTTATGTAAATAAGGTATTTCTTAATTTTTTTTAGACATTTGCAAAAAATGTTTTACATACATGTAGATTGATGAGGAAAATATGTATTTAATAAATTGGAGAATAAGGCTGTAATTTAACAAAATGTGGGAAAAGTCAAGAGGTCTGAATACTTTCCGAATGCACTGTATAGTACTCTAAATACCCCAATTCATGATAAGTTCAAAAGAATACAAGATAAAAAAAAAAAATACACCATTATAAACCATTAAGGGTTTGGAAATTTAAAGACAATTCTGTCATCTTTTTGAAGATATAACCTTATATTTCCAAGCTCTCTAATTGGATACATACAGCTTCTATTCTGTTATTACATGTTGCCCTAGACGACTAAATCAACCCTTTGCTCACCAGAATGTCATTCAACAAAAAGTTTTCTCAGTCATTTCTGCTTCTTTCGCAGAGCAAATGCGTTTAGGCACCGGGGAGAAAATGCAATAACCCTCCCAAAGAAACGGGGAACGATGTTCAGTTTGACCGGTTGTAAGGAAATAGTAAAAATGACCCAACATCTTTCTGATCAGATTTCAGTTCGTCTTGGATGTATATTTTGTTGTTGTTGATATACTATCAGCTTTTATGATGCTGATAAAGACAGCACCTCTACAGACGGTATCTAAATGCCATTCGCAATCTCTCAAGATACTGAAAGAAATCATATTTCTTCTGTTCCTGAGTCAAAATGTAGCCTACATTTTGGTGTATAATTTTACTGCAATAATGAATTCTGCAGGAGTTGATGTTAAGGCTATGTGAGAGGTTATAGACCCACAGTCAGTGTCCAGATTTCAGTTTCTGTTTAACCTATCTGAACAGTAGGCTACAGTTCTCTTGACGTGCCATAGGCCTATTTGAAGTCCCCGTCTTGTGACTGTCGAATTTCTGTAGCGCCTCTCACAATAATCACCCGTAACGTAGCCGGAACTTAGCCATAACGTAGCCGTTGTGTAACGTATCCGTAGCGTAGCCGGAACGTAGCCGTAGCGTAGCCGTTGTGTAACGTATCCGTAGCGTAGCCGTAATGTAGCCGCAGCGTAGCCGGAACTGCTATCATCCTCTTATACCACTTCAACAAATCTTTTCCAAACATTACTTTCCGTCCCTCCCTTCTCTTTATTTTCAACTCTCCATTTCGCAGCTTTTCTCTTACAGAATTAAACGCTGACATTGTTCTTTTTGCCACCATGGATCAATGTTAACTTTTTCTGCCCATTCCCGAAAGCATTGGGCGACTGGCTTGTCGGCTATTTGGTGCAGTTGGGCCCTAAAGCTTAGATTTATGCACTGATGCCAGATAATGAAAGATTAACCTCAATGTAGCCTATAGATATAAAATGCACAATAATTATACTTTAAGGGATTGTTTTCTCTTTTTTTAAATTATTATTATTTATTCAACCCGCCAGCCCTTCATCCACACAATATTTAATGACCCTAAACCCTCCCACACGTCACTAGTGTGTGTCAGTATTCAGATGAAGAAACATAAACTATCAAATTAATTTTTCTTTCAGATGTAAGAAGACCCTCACCACCTTCACCAAGGTGGTTACTGATTGGCACCCTCTCAATGCTGCCAACCAATCACGTTGCAACAAGTGTAATAAGACGAAGCAAGCCAGGATGTTGGTGCTGGAGAGGTGAGGGCGCGACCTTTAACCTTTTCATACCTGGTGTGGATCTCAACTAGGGGTTGGGGTCAATTCTGTTTTTTTTTTCATTTCAGGAAGTAAATGAAATTTTTAAATTATATTTCCATAATTGAAATGTCCTTATAGGAAGAAAATAGCGGAACTTTCAGTTCAGTGGAGGAGAATTACATTCTCTCTCCGTCTCTATTCTCTCTCCGTCTATTCTCTCTCCGTCTCTATTCTCTCCGTCTCTATTCTCTCTCCGTCTCTATTCTCTCTGTCTCTATTCTCTCTCCGTCTCTCCGTCTCTATTCTCTCTCCGTCTCTATTCTCTCTGTCTCTATTCTCTCTCCGTCTCTATTCTCTCTGTCTCTATTCTCTCTCCGTCTCTCCGTCTCTATTCTCTCTCCGTCTCTATTCTCTCTGTCTCTATTCTCTCTCCGTCTCTATTCTCTCTCCGTCTCTATTCTCTATTCTCTCTCCGTCTCTATTCTCTCTCCGTCTCTATTCTCTCCGTCTCTATTCTCTCTCCGTCTCTATTCTCTCTGTCTCTATTCTCTCCGTCTCTATTCTCTCTCCGTCTCTATTCTCTATTCTCTCTCTGTCTCTATTCTCTTCGTCTCTATTCTCTCTCCGTCTCTATTCTCTCTCCGTCTCTATTCTCTCCGTCTCTATTCTCTCTCCGTCTCTATTCTCTCTCCGTCTCTATTCTCTCTGTCTCTATTCTCTCTCCGTCTCTCCGTCTCTATTCTCTCTCCGTCTCTATTCTCTCTCCGTCTCTCCGTCTCTATTCTCTCCGTCTCTATTCTCTCCGTCTCTATTCTCTCTCCGTCTCTCCGTCTCTCTTCTCTCTCCGTCTCTATTCTCTCTCCGTCTCTATTCTCTCTGTCTCTATTCTCTCTCCGTCTCTATTCTCTCTCCGTCTCTATTCTCTCTCCGTCTCTATTCTCTCTCCGTCTCTGTTCTCTCCGTCTCTATTCTCTCTCCGTCTCTATTCTCTCTGTCTCTATTCTCTCCGTCTCTATTCTCTCCGTCTCTATTCTCTCTCCGTCTCTATTCTCTCTCCGTCTCTATTCTCTATTCTCTCTCCGTCTCTATTCTCTCTCCGTCTCTATTCTCTCTCCGTCTCTATTCTCTCTCCGTCTCTATTCTCTCCGTCTCTATTCTCTCTCCGTCTCTATTCTCTCTGTCTCTATTCTCTCTGTCTCTATTCTCTCTCCGTCTCTATTCTCTCTCCGTCTCTATTCTCTCTCCGTGTCTATTCTCTCTGTCTCTATTCTCTCCGTCTCTATTCTCTATTCTCTCTCCGTCTCTATTCTCTCTCCGTCTCTATTCTCTCTCCGTCTCTATTCTCTCTCCGTCTCTATTCTCTCTCCGTCTCTATTCTCTCTCCGTCTCTATTCTCTCCGTCTCTATTCTCTCTCCGTCTCTATTCTCTCTGTCTCTATTCTCTCCGTCTCTATTCTCTATTCTCTCTCTGTCTCTATTCTCTCCGTCTCTATTCTCTCTCCGTCTCTATTCTCTCTCCGTCTCTATTCTCTCTCCGTCTCTCCGTCTCTATTCTCTCTCCGTCTCTCCGTCTCTATTCTCTCTCCGTCTCTCCGTCTCTATTCTCTATTCTCTCCGTCTCTATTCTCTCTCCGTCTCTATTCTCTCTCCGTCTCTATTCTCTCTCCGTCTCTATTCTCTCTCCGTCTCTATTCTCTCTCCGTCTCTATTCTCTCCGTCTCTATTCTCTCTCCGTCTCTCCGTCTCTATTCTCTCTCCGTCTCTCCGTCTCTATTCTCTCCGTCTCTATTCTCTCTGTCTCTATTCTCTCCGTCTCTATTCTCTCTCCGTCTCTCCGTCTCTATTCTCTCTCCGTCTCTATTCTCTATTCTCTCTCCGTCTCTATTCTCTCTCCGTCTCTATTCTCTCTCCGTCTCTATTCTCTCTCCGTCTCTATTCTCTCTCCGTCTCTATTCTCTCTCCGTCTCTATTCTCTCTCCGTCTCTATTCTCTCTCCGTCTCTATTCTCTATTCTCTCCGTCTCTATTCTCTCTCCGTCTCTATTCTCTCTCCGTCTCTATTCTCTCCGTCTCTATTCTCTCTCCGTCTCTATTCTCTCTCCGTCTCTGTTCTCTCTCCGTCTCTGTTCTCTCTCCGTCTCTGTTCTCTCTCCGTCTCTATTCTCTCCGTCTCTATTCTCTCCGTCTCTATTCTCTCTCCGTCTCTATTCTCTCTCCGTCTCTATTCTCTCTCCGTCTCTATTCTCTCTCCGTCTCTATTCTCTCTCCGTCTCTGTTCTCTCTCCGTCTCTATTCTCTCCGTCTCTATTCTCTCTCCGTCTCTATTCTCTCCATATCCATTTTCCTCTATTCTCTCTGTGTCTTTACCTATTTATTCAGTTAGTGCACTTGGTGGAGGAGAGGAGATGAGTGCTGTCTCTTCTTCTGTTTCCTGACATTTCCTGTGTCGTTTCTTCCAGGATGTCTCCTGTGTTTGTGCTCCATTTTGCAGGAGGTCTCCCTGACAACGCCCTAAGTGTGTACTCCTTCACCTTCCAGCAGCAGAGATACTCCGTCACCACTGTCCTACAGTACGACCAGCCGCTCAACCACTTTGTCACCTGGATACGCAGACCTGACGGTCAGTTTGTCTTTTTTTTTAAACATTTTTTAAATTTAGTGTCTGTTTCAACTCAATTCAGTATAACTTTTTTTATTTGTCCCCTCGGGCGAATCCGACTGTCTTTTCATTCGTGTTGTTGTTGTTTACTGGTCACTGAGTGAATTTGTGTTATTTTTATTCATACTTCCATTATCAAAGGATAGAAACAAATCTAGATTTTTTATAACTGAAAAGTCAGTCTGTCCAATAATGTGTAGCGTTTATAAAATGCCAATCGGTAGGTCTCTTTACGTTGTGTTGTGGAAACTCTAAAAGACATGGACACCAGAAATACCTTCAATAATCCATTTATTTATCACAAGGATTCAGCACCTTCCTACTATTGAGGAATGGTCTGAGAGGGAGCATGTTAACCATTCCTCTGTGACCAGTAACTGTGTATAAAACCCATTCCTCTGTGACCAGTAACTGTGTATAAAAGCCATTCCTCTGTGACCAGTAACTGTGTATAAAACCCATTCCTCTGTGACCAGTAACTGTATAAAACACATTCCTCTGTGACCAGTAACTGTGTCTAAAACCCATTTCTCTGTGACCAGTAACTGTGTCTAAAACCCATTCCTCTGTGACCAGTAACTGTGTCTAAAACCCCATTCCTCTGTGACCGGTAACTGTGTCTAAAAGCCATTCCTCTGTGACCAGTAACTGTGTATAAAAGCCATTCCTCTGTGACTAGTTACTGTGTATAAAACCCATTCCTCTGTGACCAGTAACTGTGTATAAAACCCATTCCTCTGTGACTGGTAACTGTGTATAAAACCCATTCCTCTGTGACTAGTAACTGTGTCTAAAACCCATTCCTCTGTGACCAGTAACTGTGTATAAAACCCATTCCTCTGTGACTAGTAACTGTGTCTAAAACCCATTCCTCTGTGACCAGTAACTGTGTATAAAACCCATTCCTCTGTGACCAGTAACTGTGTATAAAACCCATTCCTCTGTGACTAGTAACTGTGTCTAAAACCCATTCCTCTGTGACCAGTAACTGTATAAAACCCATTCCTCTGTGACCAGTAACTGTGTATAAAACCCATTCCTCTGTGACCAGTAACTGTCTAAAACCCATTCCTCTGTGACCAGTAACTGTATAAAACCCATTCCTCTGTGACTAGTAACTGTGTCTAAAACCCATTCCTCTGTGACCAGTAACTGTATAAAACCCATTCCTCTGTGACTAGTAACTGTGTCTAAAACCCATTCCTCTGTGACCAGTAACTGTGTATAAAACCCATTCCTCTGTGACCAGTAACTGTCTAAAACCCATTCCTCTGTGACTAGTAACTGTGTATAAAACCCATTCCGCTGTGACCAGTAACTGTGTCTAAAACCCATTCCTCTGTGACTAGTAACTGTGTATAAAACCCATTCCTCTGTGACTAGTAACTGTATAAAACCCATTCCTCTGTGACTAGTAACTGTGTCTAAAACCCATTCCTCTGTGACCAGTAACTGTGTCTAAAACCCATTCCTCTGTGACCAGTAACTGTGTATAAAACCCATTCCTCTGTGACCAGTAACTGTGTATAAAACCCATTCCTCTGTGACCAGTAACTGTGTCTAAAACCCATTCCTCTGTGACTGGTAACTGTGTATAAAACCGATTCCTAACATTCTCTCTTCCAACAGGATCATGGTTAGAGTTTGATGACCTGAAGCATCCTGACTGTGTCTCGCACACCCAGCTGGTGGTCCCTCCTAGAGAGATCCATGTTGTCTTCTGGGAGTTGGAGACAGACCGACCGGACAACCCACAGACAACCTGTTCTTCTCATCCCAAAACTCTGACTAGCACTTCCTTGATACAGAAAGAACTGAAGCGACCTCACTTATCCGAGCTCTTTGTCGTTAATGAATCTCTTGACCTTTCTCAGACGGTCTCTGATGACGCAGACATGGACGCCACCATAACTGCTGACTATATAGATAACAATATGGACACAACATTAACGAATAACGTAGACTCTCCCATCATCATTGGTTCCACTTCCGTGCATGCTGATGTACCGGTCCAGTCCCGGTCTCACGACCTCTCTCTCCCTCTCAATGACACAGCCGTTGTTGAGGCGCTGACGGTGTCTGACAATACCGACAACGACATCGTGGACACCCCGGTAACAGCCGGTGACCCGTCCATTGGTTCTGCCACGCTGCTCGACACCTTCGAAGGCCTCTCCCACGATGACATCGTCACCCTGACGCTCGTAGAGGTCAAAATGGACTCGGAGAGCAGGACGTTGGACGACATCACCCCGGCTCCCGAACAAAATGGAAGAGACGTCTGCTTTCTCTCTGCTCCTAGATCTGAGACCGAGACCCTCCCATCTGCCCATGAAATGACCCCATCTGCCCATGAAATTACCCCATCTGCCCATGAAATTACCCCATCTGCCCATGAAATTACCCCATCTGCCCATGAAATGACCCCATCTGCCCATGAAATACCCACTGAATCTGAAACGCCCTCTGAAACAGACGATGAAGACCTCGTCGAAAGGCCAACGTCACCCGATACGGCCAGTGAGTTTCTCCCTGACAGCAGTGACGGTCCGTCTGAGACCGACTCTGAAGAACTCACTCCTAGTCCTCCCAAGGTCAGGAGGGGCAGCAATAGATCTAAAATGGCATCCAACACTCCAGTTGCTGCAGCAGCTAAGGTGGTCAAATCAACAACAAAACCAATGGCACTTCCTGGAAACTGCGGTGAAATAATCCTGCCTTCCGTTGTATCTATGATGTCACCATCATGTGTGGAACCCAGCACCGCAGCACCAGAGTTCCCTCCCCCTCTCCCGCCCCACCCCAAAACCCCCAATACCTCCAACTCTCTGCAGAGCACACCTGGTCTCCCTCTCCCGCCCCACCCCAAAACCCCCAGTACCTCCAACTCTCTGCAGAGCACACCTGAACTCCCTCCCCCTCCCCACCCCAACTCCCACTGGTCGTACCTGCTCAGCCGTCACCCCACCTCCACCCCCACTCCCCCCAGCACCCAGAGACAACCCAACCACTCAACACCCAACCGCTTCCAGCAGCTTTCACAGACCCCTAAGATGGCTCCCCTCAACCCAGACGCCAGGCTGAAGAAGCCTCCGCCTCTCCCCAAACCCAGACTCAGTAAGGAGGACAACGAGGCCCTGCCGGTGAAGGCCGCCGAGATGTACGGAGGGTTCCAGGCCAGGAGCAGGAACGTAAATACAAACGTAAACAATGTCTCTTCCAAGACTTCACCTCCAACCCAACTCCTCTCTCAAAGAATTGACCCTCAAAATGGTGTCTGGAAGACACCAAGTCAGCCTGGCGCCCTCGCCTCGCGAAAACCCCCTATCGACAACACTACAGCAGCGTATCCTATCATGACCTCACTTCCTCCTTCTCCGGGAGTCACGAAGCTCCCTAAAATCTCTTCCTCCAGGAATCAAGATCCCGGTGGCCAGGTCTCGAAGGTTCCGGCCGGCCTCAGTGAGACAGAAGCCCTCAGGTTCAAGCTGCTGAAGAAGCTGAAAGCCAAGAAGAAGAAACTAGAGAAACTGAATCAGATGTTGGGTTACCAGGGGGCTGCAGTAGGACAGGAAGTGACCCGCAGACCAGACTGCGCCGACCTTCGCTCCCCCTCTACTGTTAGCTCCAGTACCTCCGCCTACGACAGCCCGGCTTACGACGAGTTCTTCGCCGAACTTCTGTCGCCCGCGACGACTGCCAGCAATCTATCACCGGACAGCACGGGCTTCCTGGATATGCTGACCACCAATGGGCAAGAAGGGGGAGGGAACTTGGCGTGTGGGGGGAATGCGATTGATGGAGCCTCGCAGGCGATGACCTTACAACCGGCCAATCACGGTGTAGTAATGCCACTGCCTGGTCTAGATGGGCCAATCATGACCTCCGGTGAGAACTTCCTGGAGGAGTTCATATCGGGGTCGGCCAATCAGCAGATGGAGACAGAAGCCCTCAGTGCTTTTGACCTGTTCTTTTAGGCTTCGTTAACCACAGGTCTAGGATCTGCTATCTGCTTAACAACCCCTGAGCTTAAACTACAAAACTTAGCTCAGAGCAGTGACGACATCTCAGATATCTCCCTAAATAGGGCGCTACTACTAGTCCTACAGAGCCTCTGGTCAGTATTACAGATCCTCTTCAATGAAAGGTTTTCTCACATCTAATTCTTTGAGTAGGTCACTATATAGGAAGTAGAGTTGCCAGTTTAGGCGTAGACAGTTGCTAGGAGAAACGACATGCTACTACACCTTTCAGTCGTGTGTGTGTGTGTGTGTGTGTGTGTGTACATGGCATCAGTGGGTTGTTCTGTTATTGGTAGCATGTTGTCACACAAAGCGGAATCTTAACAGCTTGCCAGTAAACATCAACACTCCGATATCGTTCATGTATTTACTTGTTTACAAAAGAATGTTGAAGTTGAATAATGTTGATATTCACTGAAGCTTTGTCCAAAATGACAGACTTGAGGCTTTTAAACGAATGTGAAATATAGAGAGCTTGTTTCAGAGTAAAGTTAATAGGCGAGTGATCTGATCCTGCTTCGTAATGTTCAGAAGAAATCACGATACTGTTTTTTGCTTTGATTTTCCCTTTTATTTTTTGTTCTTCTTCTTCTGTTTTGTCTGAATTACTTAAAATCCTGAACTAGGATAGAAGCCTGACAACTAGGATAGAAGCTGGGTTTGTGTTTTAGTTGTGGTAGAAACTCTTATCTTGTCCATCAGTTGTTTTCAATGTATTTTTGTAATACAAAAGTGGCAGTTGTAAAATGTTGTACAGGATTGGGTACTGTATGTAATTCTAATAAAATCAAATGCTTTCTTTACATGGAGGACTTGTTTGAGTCCGTATCTATTATTTGAGTCTGTTTGATGTATTTCTACACCCCCTGGACAGGATAGTTGTTGGTCACAAGGCCTTTTCCCCTAATCTTATATATATTTTTTTTGGTATGGTAGCAAGTGGAAAATATTATACTGTGAATCCTAATAGCCAATCAATCAGGATGCAAAATGCTCTGTGTCACATGACATACTGTCAATATACAGGAAATTAAGTCTTTGGGGGGGGGGGAGATTTGTGAGAATCAGCTAGCCTGGTTCCAGTCTGTTGGCATGGAGTGGCGTAACGGCACAAACCGTCTAGAACCCAGGCTAAGAATCAGCCGCAAGCTGCGGGAAATCAAATTTACTTGGCTAAAAAGTAATGGAATGAGAAACTTATCTTTTTTGTAGTTGTGGTCTTTATTACAGGGTGATTCAAATGTGTTAACTACTAAATGTTATAAAAATAATTGGTAAGTAGTTAGTTCAACTACCACTTATTCTAAAATGAAGCTAGAAATGAAGCTAAGAGTAGAGTAACTTTGATAGATGAGATGGAATAGTACTGCACAGTCTGTACTGACCAGGTCAGGCTGTTTGATGGTACTAGGCTGCCACCTAGTGGAGAACATGCGAAAGAGCATCTCCATGTTTTCCTCCAACCTCGGTTTTTCACCGATGCTTCCTAAATTATTTTTCACACTATTTTTTTTATCAGTTGGGGGAATCAATGTTTCCTTTAATGTAAGGACCTTTTCTCATAATAGTGTAACAGTCAGTAGCAGCTTGACTGATTGATTTAATATTCGTCGCCAATTGGCACGTGATGGATGTACGCGTCATTGTAGAAATACGTAAGCAAATGCAACTCCGTGCTAAAGGCGTCACTACAGACCCAGGTTCGATCCCGGGCTGTATTTATTTATTTATTTTATTTCACCTTTATTTAACCAGGTAGGCAAGTTGAGAACAAGTTGTCATTTACAACTGCGACCTGGCCAAGATAAAGCAAAGCAGTTCGACACATACAACAACACAGAGTTACACATGGAGTAAAACAAACATACAGTCAATAATACAGTAGAAAAATAAGTCTATATACAATGTGAGCAAATGTATCACACCCGACCGTGATCGGGAGTCCCATTGGTCAGCGCACAATTGGCCCAGCGTCGTCTGGGTTAGGCCAGGGGTAGGCCGCTATTGTAAAATAATAATTTGTTCTTAAAACTGACTTGGCCTAGTTAAATAAATATAAATGAATTGCTTACAATATTTATTTAGAAGTAAGAACACTAACAAAAACACTCGTTCCCATACCGGGAGTCGAACCCGGGCCGCCTGGGTGAAAACCAGGAATCCTAACCGCTAGACCATATGGGATGCTGCTGTATGTCTCTAATACATCATTGGGGGTAATGTTCACAGAAGAGAAAGGGAATTCACCAAGCCGTTGATAGGTCTACCCACCACACACACCAGTCCCTAAAAGACGATTTATGTTTGATCCTGCAATGCGAGCAGGAGGATCTGTATGGAGGGTCTGGAGGAATTGCGCCTCTGGAGGCTTTCTGAGGCCAAATCAAGCTCTGTACCACATCGCTGTGCACCTCCCAAATGTTGTACCAATGCGGAGGTCTCCTCATAGCCAGAGAAGAAGAGGAAGAGAAATCTGTTTCCCAGCAGGTTTTTCATTATTTCTCCCATCAAGCAAAAACCTTTTTGTATTGAGGTCAATGAGAGAGTGTCAAATGGCTTATTTGCTACGTGAGGTTTATTTGATCGAATAGAAGTTTCGTAATGCTTATTAAAGTTGTTACGAGTGTACTGGTATAAGTAGGATACGTGACATTCCGATAACTTTGAGAGAGAAAAAAACACTTAATAAAGGAGTTGTCTCGAGTTTTCATATTGATGACATGAGGCCAGCAGCATAGCGTCTCTCCCCATTGAATGCAGTATGAATTCCCTGATCTCTGCAGACACTGTACTACTGTACATCACAGTAAATACTGTACTACCAATACATATGACGGATTGATATCAAGCTGCTTTTACAACAACAAAAAAGATTGCAGTTGAACTGCAGTTATACTGAGAAATTACTGCAGTAAAAAAAAAACGGTGTTTTTTTGGATACAGTATTTCAGGACACTGCAATTATTTATATATATATGTTATACTGTACTCTGTCTGACTGAGTTATACTGTACTCTGAGTTATACTGTACTCTGTCTGACTGAGTTATACTGTACTCTGTCTGACTGAGTTATACTGTACTCTGTCTGACTGAGTTATACTGTACTCTGAGTTATACTGTACTCTGTCTGAATGAGTTATACTGTACTCTGTCTGACTGAGTTATACTGTACTCTGAGTTATACTGTACTCTGTCTGAATGAGTTATACTGTACTCTGAGTTATACTGTACTCTGTCTGAATGAGTTATACTGTACTCTGTCTGAATGAGTTATACTGTACTCTGTCTGACTGAGTTATACTGTACTCTGTCTGACTGAGTTATACTGTACTCTGTCTGACTGAGTTATACTGTACTCTGAGTTATACTGTACTCTGTCTGAATGAGTTATACTGTACTCTGTCTGAATGAGTTATACTGTACTCTGTCTGACTGAGTTATACTGTACTCTGAGTTATACTGTACTCTGTCTGACTGAGTTATACTGTACTCTGAGTTATACTGTACTCTGTCTGAATGAGTTATACTGTACTCTGTCTGAATGAGTTATACTGTACTCTGAGTTATACTGTACTCAGTCTGACTGAGTTATACTGTACTCTGAGTTATACTGTACTCTGTCTGACTGAGTTATACTGTACTCTGTCTGACTGAGTTATACTGTACTCTGAGTTATACTGTACTCTGTCTGAATGAGTTATACTGTACTCTGTCTGAATGAGTTATACTGTACTCTGAGTTATACTGTACTCAGTCTGACTGAGTTATACTGTACTCTGAGTTATACTGTACTCTGTCTGAATGAGTTATACTGTACTCTGTCTGACTGCAAACTTTTCCCATTGTGGGTGAGGCAATAATTTCTGAGTGTATTTCCATAAACCAAATAGAGGAAACAAACAGACTGTGTAACAGGAAGTACATGGCAGAGAGAGAGAGAGAGAGAGAGAGATGCTATAACTGTTGTCTCTCCTCGTCCGTCCTTATATTCAAATATCCTGTCCTCCCTCTCGCTCCATCTCTCCCTCCGTCATCCCTACATTCTGAGTCATGCTGTCCGTAGTGGTAGAACACATCTTCCTCCTGGTCCTCGTCACCCTCGTCAGTGTCCTGCAGAATGGTGAGAGAATTAATCAACTTTATATAAACTCAAATATATATTGTTTTATGACAGTTTTTATTGTATTTCAGCTAGGAAGTACAATTGACATAAATAATATACACTATATATACAAAGTATGTCGACACCCCTTCAAATTTGTGGATTCGGCTATTTCAGCCACAGCCGTTGCTGACAGGTGTATAAAATCGATCACATAGCCATGCAATCTCCATAGACAAACATTGGCAATAGAAGGGCCCGTACTGAAGAGCTCAGTGACTTTCAACATGGCACCGTCACAGGATGCCACCTTTCCAACGAGTCAGTTTGTCAAATTTCTGCCCCGGTCAACTGTAAGTGTTGTTATTGTGAAGTGGAAACGTCTAGGAGCAACAACGACTCAGCCACGAAGTGGTAGGCCACATAAGCTCACAGAACGGGACCGCCGAATGCTGAAGTGCGTAGCATGTTAAAATCATCTGTCCTCGGTTGCAACACTCACTACCGATGGAAACAACGTTAGCGCAATAACTGTTCGTCAGGAGCTTCGATGGACGAATCTGTGTTTGGCGAATGCCAGGAGAACGCTACCTGCCTCAATGCATAGTGCCAACTGTAAAGTTTGGTGGATGAGGAATAATGGTCTGGGGCTTTTTTTCATGATTTAGGCCTAGGCCTCTTAGTTCCAGTGAAGAGAAATCTTAACTCTACAGCACACAATGACATTCTAGATGATTCTGTGCGTCCAACTTGGTGGCAACAGTTTTGGGAAGACCCTTTCCTGTTTCAGCAGGACACAACCGTGGTGTAGTTACAGTACCAGCATTGTCATTGTTAGTGAGAGAATAAAGCAACTTTATTTATCAATTATAACATGTATTTTATTTGAACCAGGAAGTCTCATTGAGATAAATAACACCTTTATAAATATAGACCTGAGGAGGACTTATTGTAAATTAGCCCAGTGCTGTGTGGGATTTAGAATAATAGTCGATAGTAGTGGTGACATGTTCTCTGTTTGTTTTTACTGTAAAATGTATTATAGTAGTGGAGACATGTTCTCTGTTTGTTTTTACTGTAAAATGTGTTATAGTAGTGGAGACATGTTCTCTGTTTGTTTTTACTGTAAAATGTATTATAGTAGTTGTGACATGTTCTCTGTTTGTTTTTACTGTAAAATGTATTATAGTAGTGGAGACATGTTCTCTGTTTGTTTTTACTGTAAAATGTATTATAGTAGTTGTGACATGTTCTCTGTTTGTTTTTACTGTAAAATGTATTATAGTAGTGGTGACATGTTCTCTGTTTGTTTTTACTGTAAAATGTATTATAGTAGCGGAGACATGTTCTCTGTTTTTACTGTAAAATGTATTATAGTAGTGGTGACATGTTCTCTGTTTGTTTTTACTGTAAAATGTATTATAGTAGCGGAGACATGTTCTCTGTTTTTACTGTAAAATGTATTATAGTAGTGGTGACATGTTCTCTGTGTGTTTTTACTGTAAAATGTATTATAGTAGTGGTGACATGTTCTCTGTTTGTTTTTACTGTAAAATGTATTATAGTAGTGGAGACATGTTCTATGTTTGTTTTTACTGTAAAATGTATTATAGTAGTGGTGACATGTTCTCTGTTTGTTTTTACTGTAAAATGTATTATAGTAGTGGAGACATGTTCTGTTTGTTTTTACTGTAAAATGTATTATAGTAGTGGTGACATGTTCTCTGTTTGTTTATACTGTAAAATGTATTATAGTATTGGAGACATGTTCTCTGTTTTTACTGTAAAATGTATTATATTAATGGAGACATGTTCTCTGTTTGTTTATACTGTAAAATGTATTATAGTAGTGGTGACATGTTCTCTGTTTGTTTTTACTGTAAAATGTATTATAGTAGTGGAGACATGTTCTGTTTGTTTTTACTGTAAAATGTATTATAGTAGTGGTGACATGTTCTCTGTTTGTTTATACTGTAAAATGTATTATAGTAGTGGAGACATGTTCTGTTTGTTTTTACTGTAAAATGTATTATAGTAGTGGTGACATGTTCTCTGTTTGTTTATACTGTAAAATGTATTATAGTAGTGGTGACATGTTCTCTGTTTGTTTATACTGTAAAATGTATTATAGTATTGGAGACATGTTCTCTGTTTTTACTGTAAAATGTATTATATTAATGGAGACATGTTCGCTGTTTGTTTATACTGTAAAATGTATTATAGTAGTGGAGACATGTTCTATGTTTGTTTTTACTGTAAAATGTATTATAGTAGTTGTGACATGTTCTATGTTTGTTTTTACTGTAAAATGTATTATAGTAGTGGTGACATGTTCTCTGTTTGTTTTTACTGTAAAATGTATTATAGTAGTGGAGACATGTTCTATGTTTGTTTTTACTGTAAAATGTATTATAGTAGTGGTGACATGTTCTCTGTTTGTTTATACTGTAAAATGTATTATAGTAATGGAGACATGTTCTCTGTTTTTACTGTAAAGAGTATTATATTAATGGAGACATGTTCTCTGTTTTTACTGTAAAATGTATTATAGTAGTGGTGACATGTTCTCTGTTTTTACTGTAAAGTGTATTATATTAGTGGAGACATGTTCTCTGTTTTTACTGTAAAATGTATTATAGTAGTGGTGACATGTTCTCTGTTTGTTTATACTGTAAAATGTGTTATAGTAATGGAGACATGTTCTCTGTTTTTACTGTAAAATGTATTATAGTAGTGGTGACATGTTCTCTGTTTGTTTATACTGTAAAATATATTATAGTAGTGGAGACATGTTCTCTGTTTGTTTTTACTGTAAAATGTGTTATATTAGCGGAGACATGTTCTGGGTTTTCATCTTGAATCTTTCGGTTGAGGCTTTCAGTTGAATACTACGGCTTAATTCTGCGTGTGGCTCAGTTGGTAGAGCATGGTGTTTGCAACGCCAGGGTTGTGGGTTCGATTCCCACGGGGGACCAGTATGGAGAAAAAAATCTATGAAGTGTATGCATTCACTACTGTAAGTTGCTCTGGATAAGAGCTTCTGCTAAATGACTAAAATGTCAAATGTAACGTAAACGAATGGCTGTATATCACTTGATAATCAACGATCTTTCTTTGCTTCTCTGATCGATGATGAAATATACATTTCTCAACGTTGGTGTTTTAAAAAAATATATTTTGTGTGATTTCCAGCTTTTTTTGCAACAAAGGTAGAGAGGGAGGGTAAAGAGCACCACAACAACACTTCTGCTTTTGAGAGAGTGTCCTGCGCCAAGTAAGTGACTGTCTATCACATATACCATGCATGCACACACTTAAACAGTTCCATGTACACGACCTGGTCTGAGAGCATTTCGGATTATTACGTACCTTAAAATCCGAGACGCTCCATTTTAGTATTATATGCACAACGATAGTCTTTCCCTGTGTATTTAGAATATGAACTAAGTCATAACAAGGAGGTAGAGGTCTGCCCGCCCGTTCGCACCCTCAGCTTTTCATACACCACCCACTTCCGCAAGAACTGGTCCCGAACCCGACCACAGTCACGAAACCTTATTTTAGGCATATGTGACACAGCTCACTTGCCAGCCATGGTCGCAGAAATTTTACACCATATAGGCACATTTAGGTTATATTACCAGAGATTCTAATGTGGCCCATTATATTAGACTATCTGTATTACTGTCAGCCAATAGGCTAGACGTAGTTAGAAGAGAACACAGTTGGAGAGACTTGCACTTTCTCTTGAGCTACGTTTTATAGGCTACCTTTTAGGAGTTGGATGGATTTCAGACGGATACAAGTACGGCTGATCAATATTTATTTCTAGGGCAACGTAGTAAACTATAACCTAATTCATATTTAGGAAGTACGTTTCCTTTGAAAGATAACTTTACCGTGCTTCTCCGCCCATAACCAACTCTAATTACACATGCACCTGATCTATTTTTAAGTTTTAGATTGAACCTTTATTTAACAAGGCTCTGAACAACAAATTCTTATTTACAATGACGGCCTACCGGGGAACAGCGGGTTAAAATAACGACCTACCGGGGAACAGCGGGTTAAAATGACGGCCTACCGGGAAACAGCGGGTTAAAATGACGGCCTACCGGGGAACAGCGGGTTAAAATGACGGCCTACCGGGAAACAGCGGGTTAAAATGACGGCCTACCGGGGAACAGCGGGTTAAAATGACGGCCTACCGGGAAACAGCGGGTTAAAATGACGGCCTACCGGGAAACAGCGGGTTAAAATGACGGCCTACCGGGGAACAGCGGGTTAAAATGACGGCCTACCGGGGAACAGAGGGTTAAAATGACGGCCTACCGGGGAACAGCGGGTTAAAATGACGGCCTACCGGGGAACAGTGGGTTAAAATGACGGTCTACCGGGGAACAGTGGGTTAAAATGACGGCCTACCGGGGAACAGCGGGTTAAAATGACGGCCTACCGGGGAACAGCGGGTTAAAATGACGGCCTACCGGGGAACAGTGGGTTAAAATGACGGTCTACCGGGGAACAGTGGGTTAAAATGACGGCCTACCGGGGAACAGCGGGTTAAAATGACGGTCTACCGGGGAACAGTGGGTTAAAATGACGGCCTACCGGGGAACAGCGGGTTAAAATGACGGTCTACCGGGGAACAGTGGGTTAAAATGACGGCCTACCGGGGAACAGTGGGTTAAAATGACGGCCTACCGGGGAACAGCGGGTTAAAATGACGGTCTACCGGGGAACAGTGGGTTAAAATGGCGGCCTACCGGGGAACAGCGGTTAAAATGACGGTCTACCGGGGAACAGTGGGTTAAAATGACGGCCTACCGGGGAACAGTGGGTTAAAATGACGGCCTACCGGGGAACAGCGGGTTAAAATGACGGCCTACCGGGGAACAGTGGGTTAAAATGGCGGCCTACCGGGGAACAGCGGGTTAAAATGACGGCCTACCGGGGAACAGCGGGTTAAAATGACGGCCTACCGGGGAACAGTGGGTTAAAATGACGGTTAAAATGATGGTTTAATTTTCATCCAATCAGTGTTGGATGAAAATTAAAAGGCGCAACACTTTCTCACCATGGTAGCCTATCCTGATAATAGACAAGCCTTAACCTGATTATAGACAAGCTATAACCTGATAATAGACAAGCTATAACCTGATAATAGACAAGCTATAACCTGATAATAGACAAGCTATAACCTGATAATAGACAAGCTATAACCTGATAATAGACAAGCTATAACCTGATAATAGACAAGCTATAACCTGATAATAGACAGGCTATAACCTGATAATAGACAAGCTATACCCTGATAATAGACAGGCTATAACCTGATAATAGACAAGCTATAACCTGATAATAGACAAGCTATAACCTGATAATAGAAAAGCTATAACCTGATAATAGACAAGCTATAACCTGATAATAGACAAGCTATAACCTCATAATAGACAAGTTATAACCTGATTATAGACAAGCTATACCCTGATAATAGACAAGTTATAACCTGAAAATAGACAAGCTATACCCTCATAATAGACAAGCTATACCCTGATAATAGACAAGCCATAACCTGATAATAGACAAGCTATAACCTGATAATAGACAAGCTATAACCTGATAATAGACAAGCTATAACCTGATAATAGACAGGCTATAACCTGATAATAGACAAGCTATACCCTGATAATAGACAGGCTATAACCTGATAATAGACAAGCTATAACCTGATAATAGACAAGCTATAACCTGATAATAGACAAGCTATAACCTGATAATAGACAAGCCATAACCTGATAATAGACAAGCTATAACCTGATAATAGACACAGATTGGTTCTGTTTCCTGTGTGAGAGGGGTTTTCCTAAACGTTTTCTCTCTAACATCTGTGTAGTAAACTTTGCATCAGATTTCCATCTCTCCTAACGTTAGTAAGCATCACGCAGTTCCCTAAACACCACATCAGGTGTAGTTCTGACTATTTACTGTGTTGAACTGCCTTATGGCTGTAGGAGAGATTAGACTCTGTTTACTGTGTTGAACTGCCCTGTGGCTGTAGGAGAGATTAGACTCTGTTTACTGTGTGGAACTGCCCTGTGGCTGTAAGGAGAGATTAGACTCTGTTTACTGTGTTGAACTGCCCTGTGGCTGTAGGAGAGATTAGACTTTGTTTACTGTGTTGAACTGCCCTGTGGCTGTAGGAGAGATTAGACTCTGTTTACTGTGTTGAACTGCCTTATGGCTGTAGGAGAGATTAGACTCTGTTTACTGTGTTGAACTGCCTTGTGGCTGTAGGAGAGATTAGACTCTGTTTACTGTGTTGAACTGCCCTGTGGCTGTAGGAGAGATTAGACTCTGTTTACTGTGTTGAACTGCCCTGTGGCTGTAGGAGAGATTAGACTCTGTTTACTGTGTTGAACTGCTTTGTGGCTGTAGGAGAGATTAGACTCTGTTTACTGTGTTGAACTGCCCTCTGGCTGTAGGAGAGATTAGACTCTGTTTACTGTGTTGAACTGCCCTGTGGCTGTAGGAGAGATTAGACTCTGTTTACTGTGTTGAACTGCCCTGTGGCTGTAGGAGAGATTAGACTCTGTTTACTGTGTTGAACTGCCCTGTGGCTGTAGGAGAGATTAGACTCTGTTTACTGTGTTGAACTGCCCTGTGGCTGTAGGAGAGATTAGACTCTGTTTACTGTGTTGAACTGCCCTGTGGCTGTAGGAGAGATTAGACTCTGTTTACTGTGTTGAACTGCCCTGTGGCTGTAAGGAGAGATGAAGAAACAGAGGGTAAACTCAGAAATGTTGCTTATGTTTGTTAATAGGAGGCCATCGTTATTTCACTGATGTACTTCCTGTATTAAAAAAAAGGAAGCAGTGGACCAACATCCTGTCTCTGCGCTGTAGGGAGGACCCAACATCCTGTCTCTGCGCTGTAGGGAGGACCCAACATCCTGTCTCTGCGCTGTAGGGAGGACTCATTTAAGATGGTTATGTTAGCATCATAAATCATAAATATGTGAACACACACACACACACACACACACACACACACACACACACACACACACAAAGTACATTAGCACCTTGTTGCTTTCGGTGTAAGAGTCTTAGTGTCTTCCATTCTTTTTCATCCGTTTGAATAGTGTCAAATGTCAATTGATGTTCTGATGACTAATGTCTAAATAGAGTGGATAGGTTTACTATGTGGCTTAGTATTGTTGTCAACTACCCAGTCCTCACAGATCTGTGGTTTTGAAGGGAAGGAGATAAGTAAAGGATAGGAGACACTATTTCAGCCTATTGGGACACGTCCCCAGTCTCTACAGCCTTGACTATTGGGACACGTCCCCAGTCTCTACAGCCTATTGGGACACGTCCCCAGTCTCTACAGCCTTGACTATTGGGACACGTCCCCAGTCTCTACAGACTTGACTATTGGGACACGTCCCCAGTCTCTACAGACTTGACTATTGGGACACGTCCCCAGTCTCTGCAGCCTTGACTATTGGGACACGTCCCCAGTCTCTGCAGCTTATTGGAACACGTCCCCAGTCTCTACAGCCTTGACTATTGGGACACGTCCCCAGTCTCTACAGACTTGACTATTGGGACACGTCCCCAGTCTCTACAGACTTGACTATTGGGACACGTCCCCAGTCTCTACAGACTTTACTATTGGGACACGTCCCCAGTCTCTGCAGCCTTGACTATTGGGACACGTCCCCAGTCTCTGCAGCTTATTGGAACACGTCCCCAGTCTCTACAGCCTTGACTATTGGGACACGTCCCCAGTCTCTACAGACTTGACTATTGGGACACGTCCCCGGACTCTACAGTCTTGACTGTTGGGACACGTTCCTAGTCTCTACAGCCTTGACTATTGGGACACGTCCCCGGTCTCTGCAGCCTTGACTATTGGGACACGTCCCCGGTCTCTGCAGCCTTGACTATTAGGACACGTCCCCAGTCTCTACAGCCTTGACTATTGGGACACGTCCCCAGACTCTGCAGCCTTGACTATTGGGACACGTCCCCAGTCTCTACAGCCTTGACTATTAGGCCACGTCCCCAGTCTCTACAGGCTTGACTATTGGGACACGTCCCCGGCCTCTGCAGCCTTGACTATTAGGACACGTCCCCAGTCTCTACAGCCTTGACTATTGGGACACGTGCCCAGTCTCTGCAGCCTTGACTATTGGGACACGTGCCCAGTCTCTGCAGCCTTGACTATTGGGACACGTCCCCAGTCTCTACAGCCTTGACTATTGGGACACGTCCCCAGTCTCTACAGCCTTGACTATTGGGACACGTCCCCAGTCTCTACAGGCTTGACTATTGGGACACGTCCCCGGTCTCTGCAGCCTTGACTATTAGGACACGTCCCCAGTCTCTACAGGCTTGACTATTGGGACACGTCCCCAGTCTCTACAGCCTATTGGGACACGTCCCCAGTCTCTACAGCCTTGACTATTGGGACACGTCCCCAGTCTCTACAACTTTCCAAGGTGCAGCAGTAGTAGTAGAACATTCCCGTATTCAGTTGTGCACATTACAGCAAAATGTTTCGCAACCGGAAAATGTTTTTGCGACACAAACAAGAGTTTCTTAATGGACAAGTACAGGTAGTCCCTCCTCGTTTGAGGCAGTTTTTGTCCGTTAGGTGTCTAGTGAAATTATTTTGTATTTTTTTTTTGGGGGGGGGGGGGGGCTGTTTTTCTACTGCAAGACCTGTCCCTCCCTTCACCCCTCCGACCCAGTGAGAGGGAGAGCGGAATGGTGTGCTGTCATTCCTTGCGTCCACTAGCGGTTCTGGGGGGGGGGGAAGTGCCCCTGTGACAACAATTTTGGACCCCCTTGTGGCCGCCCTAAATGTGGAGTATAAAATAATTTTTACATAACAAATTTTTGCTATCATTCTTTTTTTTACATCCGTTATTAGACAGTGGCAACGATGATGATTATGAACATGGTCTTTTGCCTGCTAATGCAGTTGTCACGTCCTGACCAGTAGAGGGTGTAGTTGGGTCAGGACGTGGCAGAAGAGTCTGTGTGTTTTGTGGTTTCATTAATTTTGGCCGTGTGACTTCCAATCAGGCACAGCTGTAGAGGGTTGTGGCTGATTGGGAGTCACACATAAGTGGCCTACTTTGCCTTTTGGGTTTGTGGGGAATTGTTGTGTGCACTGCTGTGTTTTGTTTGAGCCTGCCATGCTGTTGCTGTTGTGAGTATTGTTTGTTGTTTTGTTTTGTTTGTTTCAAGTGGATGCTCTACTCCTTTCTTTTGAACATTAAAAATATGGGTATCCACACTTCCGCTGCGCCTTGGTCCTATTTCACTGAAGACAACTGTGACAGCAGTGAAGAAAACTATATGACAACAATAACGTCTAATGTAACTGGCCCCCTCTAACAGTACGACTGGCCCCAGCTTGCCCCCCCCCCCCCCTAGTTGAAAAGGTCTAGAACCACCACTGCTTCCGTCCCATTACATCATTGTTCCGGAACACTTCAGAATACACAGACTACACACCACAGACTAATGTGAAACGGCTCTCTTGTAGTAAAAGGGTTTCACCCCAGTGATTCAATCTGAAGTTGAGTGAGACTCAAGTCTGTCTGGTAAAACTCATTTTATTTTCAGCATCGTTTACATCAGTTCCTACAAAACACAAGGGGTGGAATCCTAGATCTTCTTCTGACGTCACTAAGTGAATATTAAACTTGAAGTGTCTGTTAGGATCCGGCCCTCAGCTGTTATGAGTCCAGTTACTAGAATTGTGGTTTTTAGTTTGGTTTCCATTTACTTGACTTTATTAGGTTTCTTTGACAAGGACAGTATACATCGCTGTGAGAAATATTTCCCAATGTGATTCTCCTGTTTGTGTGTGTGAACCCCCCCCCCCAAGCCGTAACTGCATGGATTCCTACCCTACCTTCCTGGCTGTCATGTGGTGTGCTGGACTGTGTCTCAACCAAGGTAAATTACTAACAAATCAAATCAAATGTATTTATATAGGCCCTTCTTACATCAGCTGATAACTCAAAGTGCTGTACAGAAACCCAGCCTGACACACATGCATACAGACACAGACACAGACACAGACACACACACACACAACATTCTCCAGTGGTAAAATTGACAGTATGTTTCTGTATTGTGATCTAGTGTGATTCCCTAACTAAGTCTGACTGTGATCTAGTGTGATTCCCTAACTAAGTCTGACTGTGATCTAGTGTGATTCCCTAACTAAGTCTGACTGTGATCTAGTGTGATTCCCTAACTAAGTCTGACTGTGATCTAGTGTGATTCCCTAACTAAGTCTGACTGTGATCTAGTGTGATTCCCTAACTAAGTCTGACTGTGATCTTGGTGTGTTCAGCTCCTGCTGCGTTCGCAGGGCTCGTCTACCTGGTGGCCAGACAGAAGTACTTTGTTGGATATATGGGTCAGACATCTCAAAGGTGAGAGTGTGTGTGTGCCTGTTTTGTGTGTGCCTGTGTGTGTGCCTGTTTGTGTGTGTGTGTGCCTGTTTTGTGTGTGTGTGTGCCTGTGTGTGTGCCTGTTTGTGTGAAGTATGATTGTGTGTGTGTGTGTGTGTGTGTGTGTGTGTGTGTGTGTGTGTGTGTGTGTGTGTGTGTGTATCTGACTGACTGTATTGTATTTTCCGTCTGTCAGCACTCCTGGGTACCTGTTTGGGAAACGTGTCCTGTCCTTCCTGTTCCTGATGTGCATTGTGGGTATCTTCAACCTACTGCTGGTGCGTTACTTTGGCAACGACTTTAAAGACACCGTGGAGACCATCACCACCGCAGCTTCCGTTCTACTCCTCATTCCCTGAACGTGTGTGTGTGTGTGTGTGTGATGTACTATGGCAGTGACTATAAAGTCTATGTCCAGTTCTTTGCGCAGTGCATGGGCAGCCAGTATGTGAGTTGCGATGGTTGATTCAATGTGGTGAAAATGGCCTCTTCTGTGCTCAATAATTTCACGTTTTATTAAAAAACAAAAAAAAATAGTTTATCTGAGTCTGGAAATAAAAAAACAACAATACAAATCACACTACAAGGATTTAATGAATAAGACAACAACACACCCATCCCACTGAATGTCCTTTTTCTGAACCGTTCCTTTCAATTAAGCCCTAGACAATCAGGTGAGGGGAGTTCCTTACTAATTAGTGACCTTAATTCATCAATCAAGTACAAGGGAGGAGCGAAAACCTGCAGACACTCGGCCCTCCGTGAAATGACTTTGGCATGTGCGGTCTAAAGTGACAGTTCATATAAGGAAATCAGTCAATTGAAATAAATTCATTAGGCCCTAATCTATGGATTTCACATGACCAGGAATACAGATATATGCATCTGTTGATCACACAATGGGCCTCCCAGTGGGCCTCCCAGTGAGCCTCCCAATGGGCCTCAGGATCTCATCACTGTAATTTTGTGCATTCAAATTGCCATCGATAAAATGCGAATTGTATTGGTTGTCCGTAGCTTATGCCAGCCCATACCATAACCCCACCGCCACCATGGGGAACTCTGTTCTCACAAAATAAAATGGCGCCGACAGAGAAGGCTGCCTCGCTTCTAGCTCTTAACTTCTTAAAGCGACTTATTGTCAGTCTTCTAAAGACACTTCCACAGCATCTGAGTAGGAATGCTGATCTAGGATCAGGTCCCTCCCAATTTGTCAATATAATCAAATTCATTAAAGATCTAAAAGGCAAAACTGATCCTAGTTCAGCACTCCTACTCTGAGACCGCTTTGTGAATACGGTCGGGCCCAGTCTGCTGATACAACAGCACCTCCAAGTGGTTGAATGTTGTATAGCAGGCAGCAGAGCTCCCAGCTTTTCATTTCAACTGAGAGGGGTCGCTGTCCCCTGAAACATGGACCAAGATCTATCCACTTCAACTGAGAGGGGTCGCTGTCCCCTGAAACATGGACCAAGATCTATCCACTTCAACTGAGAGGGGTTGCTGTCCCCTGAAACATGGACCAAGATCTATCCACATCAACTGAGAGGGGTCGCTGTCCCCTGAAACATGGACCAAGATCTATCCACATCAACTGAGAGGGGTCGCTGTCCCCTGAAACATGGACCAAGATCTATCCACTTCAACTGAGAGGGGTCGCTGTCCCCTGAAACATGGACCAAGATCTATCCACTTCAACTGAGAGGGGTCGCTGTCCCCTGAAACATGGACCAAGATCTATCCACTTCAACTGAGAGGGGTCGCTGTCCCCTGAAACATGGACCAAGATCTATCCACTTCAACTGAGAGGGGTCGCTGTCCCCTGAAACATGGACCAAGATCTATCCACTTCAGCTGAGAGGGGTCGCTGTCCGCTGAAACATAGACCAAGATCTATCCACTTCAACTGAGAGGGGTCGCTGTCCCCTGAAACATGGACCAAGATCTATCCACATCAACTGAGAGGGGTCGCTGTCCCCTGAAACATGGACCAAGATCTATCCACTTCAACTGAGAGGGGTCGCTGTCCCCTGAAACATAGACCAAGATCTATCCACTTCAACTGAGAGGGGTCGCTGTCCCCTGAAACATGGACCAAGATCTAATCCACTTCAACTGAGAGGGGTCGCTGTCCCCTGAAACATGGACCAAGATCTATCCACTTCAACTGAGAGGGGTCGCTGTCCGCTGAAACATAGACCAAGATCTATCCACTTCAACTGAGAGGGGTCGCTGTCCCCTGAAACATGGACCAAGATCTATCCACATCAACTGAGAGGGGTCGCTGTCCCCTGAAACATGGACCAAGATCTATCCACTTCAACTGAGAGGGGTCGCTGTCCCCTGAAACATGGACCAAGATCTATCCACTTCAACTGAGAGGGGTCGCTGTCCCCTGAAACATAGACCAAGATCTATCCACTTCAACTGAGAGGGGTCGCTGTCCCCTGAAACATGGACCAAGATCTATCCACTTCAACTGAGAAGGGTCGCTGTCCCCTGAAACATGGACCAAGATCTATCCACATCAACTGAGAGGGGTCGCTGTCCCCTGAAACATGGACCAAGATCTATCCACTTCAACTGAGAGGGGTCGCTGTCCCCTGAAACATAGACCAAGATCTATCCACTTCAACTGAGAGGGGTCGCTGTCCCCTGAAACATGGACCAAGATCTATCCACTTCAACTGAGAGGGGTCGCTGTCCCCTGAAACATGGACCAAGATCTATCCACATCAACTGAGAGGGGTCGCTGTCCCCTGAAACATGGACCAAGATCTATCCACTTCAACTGAGAGGGGTCGCTGTCCCCTGAAACATGGACCAAGATCTATCCACTTCAACTGAGAGGGGTCGCTGTCCCCTGAAACATGGACCAAGATCTATCCACTTCAACTGAGAGGGGTCGCTGTCCCCTGAAACATGGACCAAGATCTATCCACTTCAACTGAGAGGGGTCGCTGTCCCCTGAAACATGGACCAAGATCTATCCACTTCAACTGAGAGGGGTCGCTGTCCCCTGAAACATGGACCAAGATCTATCCACTTCAACTGAGAGGGGTCGCTGTCCCCTGAAACATGGACCAAGGTCCAGTCTTCTTGCCCCTTAAATATTGTCATTCTTAATGAGGACTCATCCTCTTCCATGGTGATCTGCAGAGAAGAGATGACTAAGCCTTGCCCACACTGTAGGCCTTAATGCTCAAATCAGTTTTGTATTTTAAATCCGTTTTTGGAATACTGGTTTTCCAAACATCAACTTACAAGTGACCAAATCGGATCTTGTGTGTGTGTGTGTGTTCAGACAGTTATTTGTTGACACGGCTACGCTAGTTGTCATAGTAACGACGGGTGTGTGCGCAATGGTGTAGGCTGATTGGTGGTGCTCGACGAGCAGGTGTCCTCATGCTTTTGGTCATGCAGTGTATTTCCCTCAGATTACACAGACCCACAAAGAAATTGAAAACAAACTTTACATTAAAACATAAGAAATTATATATATCTCAATATACTTATTTTCTAAAAATCACACTCTTACTAAATATGATTTTTTTGTAACAGAAAAATTCCAGACAAACTCACGTCAAACTCTGTAGCTCTCACCGGCCACAGAGGAGATAGTCCTGTCCAGCCCTCTCTCCATCTCTCACGATCAGAGGGTTACTGGTATCAATGGCCACCACATACCGCTGGAGTACTGGGGGAGGGAGGGAGAGAGAGAGAGGGGATGACAGAGAGAGGGAGGGAGGGAGAGAGGGAGAGAGGAAGAGGGAGAGAGAGCAAGAGAGAGGGGTTGGGGAGAGAGAGTCAGTCACTCTGCACCGTCTGTATTAGTATTAGTCTGTATTAATATTAGTCTGTATTAGTCGAGTATTAGTATGTATTAGTATTAGTCTGTATTAGTATTAGTCTGTATTAGTATTAGTCTGTATTAGTATTAGTCGAGTATTAGTATTCGTCTGTATTAGTATTCGTCTGTATTAGTATGTGTCACGGTTGTCGTTGGTAATGGAGGACCAAAACGCAGCAGGTATGTGTAAGCTCATCTTGACGTTTATTAACTTCCAAAATGAACACCAAAACAAGAGAACGAACGATTAACAGACAGTCTGGCAAGGCACAAGGCTAAACACAGAACAATTTCCCACAATTGAACAGACAAATACACCCAACTAATATAGGACTTCCAATCAAAGGCAACACCACACAGCTGCCTTCAATTGGAAGTCCACCCCAATTGACCAAACATAGACATACAACTAACTAGATCAACATAGAAATACGTGAAACTCAAACAGTACCCAAAAACCCCGGAATACTAAATCAAATGCCCTTACAACAAAAACACCACCCTGAACCACATAAAACAAATACCCTCTGCCACGTCCTGACCAAACTACAATACCAATTAACCCTTATACTGGCCAGGACGTGACAGTATGTCTGTATTAGTATTAGTCTGTATTAGTATTAGTCGAGTATTAGTATTAGTCTATATTAGTATTAGTCTGTATTAGTATGTCTGTATTAGTATTAGTCTGTATTAGTATTAGTCTGTATTAGTTTTAGTCTATATTGGTATGTCTGTATTAGTATTAGTCTATATTAGTATTAGTCTATATTAGTATTAGTCTGTATTAGTATGGCTGTATTAGTATTAGTTTGTATTAGTATGGCTGTAATAGTATTAGTCTATATTAGTATTAGTCTGTATTAGAATTAGTTTGTATTAGTATGGCTGTATTAGTATTAGTTTGTATTAGTATGGCTGTATTAGTATGGCTGTATTAGTATTAGTCTATATTCATATTAGTCTAGTATTAGTATTAGTCTGTATTAGTATGACTTGTATTAGTCTAGTATTAGTATTAGTCTATATTAGTATTGGTCTGTATTAGTATTCGTCTGTATTAGTATTAGTCTGTATTAGTATTAGTCTGTATTAGTATTAGTCTATATTAGTATTAGTCTATATTAGTATTAGTCTGTATTAGTATGTCTGTATTAGTATTAGTCTGTATTAGTATTAGTCTATATTAGTATTAGTCTATATTAGTATTAGTCTGTATTAGTATGTCTGTATTAGTATTAGTCTGTATTAGTATTAGTCTGTATTAGTATGTCTGTATTAGTATTAGTCTGTATTAGTATGTCTGTATTAGTCTGTATTAGTATTAGTATGTCTCTATTAGTATTAGTCTGTATTAGTATTAGACTGTATTAGTATTAGTCTGTATTAGTATTAGTCTGTATTAGTATTAGTCTATATTAGTATTAGTCTGTATTAGTATTAGTCTGTATTAGTATTAGTCTATATTAGTATTAGTCTGTATTAGTATTAGTCTGTATTAGTATGTCTGTATTAGTATTAGTCTGTATTAGTATTAGTCTATATTAGTATTAGTCTGTATTAGTATTAGTCTGTATTAGTATTAGTCTATATTAGTATTAGTCTGTATTAGTATTAGTCTGTATTAGTATGTCTGTATTAGTATTAGTCTGTATTAGTATTAGTATGTCTGTATTAGTATTTGTCTGTATTAGTATTAGTCTGTATTAGTATTAGTCTGTATTAGTATTAGTCTGTATTAGTATTAGTCTGTATTAGTATGTCTGTATTAGTCTGTATTAGTATTAGTATGTCTCTATTAGTATTAGTCTGTATTAGTATTAGACTGTATTAGTATTAGTCTGTATTAGTATTAGTCTGTATTAGTATTAGTCTATATTAGTATTAGTCTGTATTAGTATTAGTCTGTATTAGTATTAGTCTATATTAGTATTAGTCTGTATTAGTATTAGTCTGTATTAGTATGTCTGTATTAGTATTAGTCTGTATTAGTATTAGTCTATATTAGTATTAGTCTGTATTAGTATTAGTCTGTATTAGTATTAGTCTATATTAGTATTAGTCTGTATTAGTATTAGTCTGTATTAGTATGTCTGTATTAGTATTAGTCTGTATTAGTATTAGTATGTCTGTATTAGTATTTGTCTGTATTAGTATTAGTCTGTATTAGTATTAGTCTGTATTAGTATTAGTCTGTATTAGTATTAGTCTGTATTAGTATGTCTGTATTAGTATTAGTCTGTCTGTATTAGTATTAGTCTGTATTAGTATGTCTGTATTAGTATTAGTCTGTCTGTATTAGTATTAGTCTGTATTAGTATGTCTCTATTAGTATTAGTCTGTATTAGTATGTCTGTATTAGTATTAGTCTGTATTAGTATTAGTCTGTATTAGTATTAGTATGTCTGTATTAGTATGTCTGTATTAGTATTAGTATGTCTGTATTAATATTAGTCTATATTAGTATTAGTCTGTATTAGTATTAGTCTGTATTAGTATTAGTCTGTATTAGTATTAGTCTATATTAGTATTAGTCTATATTAGTATTAGTCTAGTATTAGTATTAGTCTATATTAGTATTAGTCTGTATTAGTATTAGTCTGTATTAGTATTAGTCTATATTAGTATTAGTCTATATTAGTATTAGTCTGTATTAGTATTAGTCTGTATTAGTATGTCTGTATTAGTATTAGTCTGTATTAGTATTAGTATGTCTGTATTAGTATTAGTCTGTATTAGTATTAGTATGTCTGTATTAGTATTAGTATGTCTGTATTAGTATTAGTCTGTATTAGTATTAGTCTGTATTAGTATTAGTCTATATTAGTATTAGTCTATATTAGTATGTCTGTATTAGTATTAGTCTCTATTAGTATTAGTCTCTATTAGTATTAGTCTCTATTAGTATTAGTCTCTATTAGTATTAGTCTGTATTAGTATTAGTCTGTATTAGTATTATTATGTCTGTATTAGTATGTCTGTATTAGTATGTATGTATTAGTATGTCTGTATTAGTATTAGTATGTCTGTATTAGTATTAGTCTGTATTAGTCTGTATTAGTATTAGTCTGTATTAGTATTAGTCTGTATTAGTATTAGTCTGTATTAGTATTAGTCTGTATTAGTATTAGTATGTCTGCATTAGTATTAGTATATCTGTATTAGTATTAGTATGTCTGTATTAGTATTAGTATGTCTGTATTAGTATTAGTATGTCTGTATTAGTATTAGTATGTCTGTATTAGTATTAGTCTGTATTAGTATTAGTCTGTATTAGTATTAGTATGTCTTTATTAGTATTAGTATGTCTGTATTAGTATTAGTATGTCTGTATTAGTATTAGTATTAGTATGTCTGTTTTAGTATTAGTATGTCTGTATTAGTATTAGTATGTCTGTATTAGTATTAGTCTATATTAGTATTAGTCTGTATTAGTATTAGTATGTCTGTATTAGTATGTCTGTATTAGTATTAGTCTGTATTAGTATTAGTCTGTATTAGTATTAGTCTGTATTAGTATTAGTCTGTATTAGTATTAGTCTATATTAGTCTGTATTAGTATTAGTCTGTATTAGTCTGTATTAGTATTAGTCTGTATTAGTATTAGTCTGTATTAGTATTAGTCTGTATTAGTATTAGTCTGTATTGGTATATGTCTGTATTAGTATTAGTATATGTCTGTATTAGTATGTCTCTATTAGTATTAGTCTGTATTAGTATTAGTCTGTATTAGTATTAGTCAGTTCCTTTGACCTCATGGCTTGGTTTTTGCTCTGACATGCACTGTCAACTGTGGGACCTTATATAGACAGGTGTGTGCCTTTCCAAATCATGTCCAACCAATTGAATTTACCACAAGTGGACTCCAATCATAGTTGTAGAAACATCTCAAGGATGAAACAGGATGCACCTGAGCTCAATTTCGAATCTCATAGCAAAGAATCTGAATATTTATGTAAATAAGGTATTTCTGTTTTTTATTTTTAATACATTTGCAACAATTTCTGAAAACCTGTTTTCACTTTGTCATTATGCGGTATTGTGTATAGATTGCTGAGGATTAAAAAAAAAAAGAAATTAAGAATAAGGCTGTAACAAAAACAAAGTGTGGAAAAAGTCAAGGGGTCTGAATTATTTATGAAGGCACTGTACTAAATAATACATGTGTAAAATTAGTTTTGATTTAGGATGGACCATTATCATGCTCCTGTCTCGGAACAGGGGCAGCGGGGAAAAAAATACATATCATCTAAGGACTTAAACAGCTTTTCCCATGTTTAATTTTCATGCCAACCAAGCAGGTTATACTCATTTACATTACATTTACGTCATTTAGCAGACGCTCTTACCCAGAGCGACTTACAAATTGGTGCATTCACCTTATGATATCCAGTTGAACAACCACTTTACAATAGTACATCTATATCTTTTTTTTGGGGGGGGGGTTAGAAGGATTACTTAATCCTATCCCAGGTATTCCTTAAAGAGTTGGGGTCTCAGGTATCTGCTGCTGTAAAGATATGCATTGTGCTTAATATTAGGAAGGTTGATAAATATATATAGTAGGCCTAGGCTATAGAAAGCTGATGTGATCCTCCTCTTTTTAATAGAGACCATCATAACTCTGTTTTCTCACGCAATTGTATAGCCTATATAAATGTTGTGCAACATGAGCTCATGGGCTCTCATGAAGTCCTTGATTAGATTTTCGAAGACATTTGCATTGATGTCAGAGTGATTAGAGAGACAATAGAGTGCTGAGTACTAGGCAGTTAGTATGTCTGGTAGGTTACTAACGAACATCAGCAGCATCAGAGCTTGGAGAAACCTGATTACGTGACTAAACGATCACATAGAATTTGACTGCCATCATGACTCATGACCATCGGTGTGGCGGTAATACGGTCACCGTCACAGCTCTAGCCCTGAGGCAGCTGCGGGCAGCGGGACGGGGGGCGGTCGGACAACCGCCCTCCCCGGACGAGGACATTCTACAGCCGTTGGACGGGGACGTACGAACATCCCCCGGAAAGGCCCCCTAGCTGCAGAACCAACACCAGTTTCATATGTGGCCTCTCAACAGCCCCGTCACGTTCCACCATCCCTGCCCACAGCCACTCTGTTTTCGCTACTGTCGGCCTCTCAACAGCCACTCTGGTTTCGCTACTGTCGGCCTCTCAACAGGCCTGTCATGTTCCACCATCCCTGCCCTCAGCCCCTCTAGCTTCGCTACTGTCGGCCTCTCGGCCCTGCCACGTCCATCCTCCTCTGGTCACACCACTGGTCCCTCATCCCCGCCACGACACGCCATGCCAGGCCCTCCTGCTCCAGGACTTCCATCCTCTCCACTCTGGGTCTGGCCGCATCCCACTCTGGGGCTGGCCGCATCCCACTCTGGGGCTGGCCGCATCCCACTCTGGGGCTGACCGCATCCCACTCTGGGGCTGGCCGTATCCCACTCTGGGGCTGGCCGCATCCCACTCTGGAGCTGGCCGCATCCCACTCTGGGGCTGGCCGTATCCCACTCTGGGGCTGACCGCATCCCACTCTGGAGCTGACCGTATACTTCAAGGGGTTAAAATTCAAAATCAAATAGCAAAATGATCTTTGGTATGACCTTCTTAAAACAATTCCATATAGCTTAGTAGTACCCTCTTCCCTTAGACATGGCTTAGACTAAAATGGATTAACTAAATAAATGTTCTCTCTCTCTCAACAGTCCACAAAAGAAAACAGACAAAAAAATATGTCAAAACCACCCCAAAAAATGGTGAGCCAGAGCGTGTGGCCAAGTGCAAGGGGGGGAGGTGCTTCCCACCCATGGAAACAGTGTAACGCCCTGGCCATAGAGAGGGGTTTTTGTTCTTTATTTTGGTCAGGCCAGGGTGTTACATTGGGTGGGCGTTCTATGTGCATTTTTCTATGTTGGTTTCTTTCGTTGATTATGGCCGCGTGGCTTCCAATCAGGCACAGCTGTAGAGTGTTGTTGCTGATTGGGAGTCACACATAAGTGCCTGTTTTTCCGTTGGGGTTTTGTGGGTAATTTTTTCTGTTTAGTGTTTTGCACCTGACAGTTTGGCTGTCAGTTTTCTTGTTTTGTTTTGTGTAGTGTTCTTTAGTAAATTAAACTTCACTGATGAACACTAACTCCGCTGCGTATTGGTCCACTTTCTCAGACGATGAGTTCTCTGTTTCGTCTGACGAACAGGTCACGGGTCATATGTGACAACTGTTGGTTCCACTGTGTGGGTTGGAGTGGGATGTGGAGTGTTTATTTTTATATAATTACAGTTAGCCTATATTTAATACAAGTTATATTTGTTATTTAATACATTTTATTTTTTTCAACAAAAATACTGTGTGGCTCTTAATTCTGCGTAAGGATAAGGTCATTGTTTGAAGTGGAAATGCTTCTTGGAATAAGCAACAGTAAAATGCCCCTAGTACTATCATTATTGTTGTTGATATAATAACTATTGCTAATTAATTACTAATAATCAAAGATTGCTTAAATATAAGGAAACAGGAAACAGGAAACAAATACCAAGGGCTTTTTGCTTGTCATGCTGCTTTTTTGGTCTTGTTCTTGAGAGTAGTGCCCAGATAAATATCCACAGGGTGGCGTCATTCTCTAAATAATGAGGATTTGGTCAATGTTGCTCATTGTTGATCACTCGAAACGACCCATGCCATCGGACATTTTACAAACAATCAGGTGAAGTAGATAATGCAAATAAAACACACACGTTTTCAGAACCCCTTATTTGCACGTTAATTAGTTTTATTGGAAACACACATATAGACATCGTTTATTTACATTTGAAAACTTTCATCTTCACCCAGGGTGCCGGTGGAGAGCTGGAAGGCCATCCAAAATAGACTAGGGTTAGGGTTAGGGATAGGGTTAGGGTTAGGGTTAGGGTTAGGGTTAGGGGATAGGGTTAGGGTTAGGGTTATGGTTAGGGTTAGGGTTAGGGTTAGGGGATAGGGTTAGGGTTAGGGTTAGTGGGTTAGGGTTAGGGTTAGGGTTAGGGGTTAGGGTTAGGGGATAGGGTTAGGGTTAGGGTTAGGGTTAGGGGTTAGGGTTAGGGTTAGGGGTTAGGGGTTAGGGTTAGGGGTTAGGGTTAGGGTTAGGGGTTAGGGTTAGGGTTAGGGGTTAGGGTTAGGGTTATGGTTAGGGTTAGGAAATGTGTAAACAATTTGCTTATCACATTTAGTCAGGGTTTGAGAGGGCACTGGGTAAGCCATCCTGACATAAAACAATAGCCCAGTACAAAAGAATACATATGCTCATATTAGTATATATTTTATATTGAACAAAAGTATAGACGCAACATGTAAAGTGTTGGTCTCATGTTCCATGAACTGAAATAAAATATCCCAGAAATTTCTCTCAAAATTTGTGCACAAATTTGTTTACATCCCTTTTAGTGATCATTTCTCCTTTGCCTAAACAATCCATCCACGTGACAGGTATGGCAAAACAAGAAATGGATTAAACAGCATGATCATTACACAGGTGCACCTTGTGCTGGGGACAATAAAAGGCCACTCTGAAATGTGCAGTTTTTTGACAACACAATACCACAGATTTCTCAAGTTTTGAGGGAGCGTGCAATTGGCTTGCTGACTGCAGGAATGTCCACCAGAGCTGTTGCCAGAAAAATGTAATGTTCATTTCTCTACCATAAGCCACGTTGTTTTAGAGAATTTGGCAGTACGTCCAACCGGCCTCACAACCACAGACCACGCCAGCCCAGGACCTCCACATCCGGCTTCTTCACCTGCGGGATCGTCTGAGACCAGCCACCTGGACAGCTGATGAAACTGAGGAGTATTTCTGTCTGTAATAAAGCCCTTTTGTGGGGAAAGAATTATTCTGATTGGCTGGCCCCTTTCTCCCCAGAGGATGGGCATGGCTCCCAAATGGGTGGGCCTATACCCTCCCAGGCCCACCCATGGCTGCGCCCCTGCCCAGTCATGTGACATCCTTAGATTATTAGGTCCTAATTAATTAATTTCAATTGACTGATTTCCTTATATGAGCTGTAACTCAGTAAAATCGTTGAAATTGTTGCATGTTGTGTTTTTATCTTTGTTCAGTACATATTGTGTTCGATTTTCTCTTAAATATTTGATGGCTTGTAATAATTATTATCCATTGTATAGCACAATTCTGGGGCAGATAGTAAATATTGTATTACTTTATCAATAAAGTGGCTCAGTTGGTAGAGCATGGTGTTTTCAACGCCAGCATGGTGTTTGCAACGCCAGGGTTGTGGGTTCGATTGCCACGGGGGGGCAGTAAAACAACAAAAAATGTATGAAATGTATGTATTCACTACTGTAAGTCGCTCTGGATAAGAGCGTCTGCTAAATGACTAAAATGTAAATGTAAATAACACTTGTAGGAGAAGTTTAGTGAAAAATAAAGACACCTAATGGCAGGGAGAGGCCAGAAAGGAGTGGAGGCTTCTACATTACAATGAACACGTTAGTGAACCGTTTACAGAAACATATACAGAGGTAGTAGCAGATCAGCACTCGATATGTAACCTGACACCACTGGAGCAGCAGTCAATATGTAACCTGACACCGCTGGAGCAGCAGTCAATATGTAACCTGACACCACTGGAGCAGCAGTCAGTTACAGCAGGATGCTGGAGCAGCAGTCGATATGTAACCTGACACCGCTGGAGCAGCAGTCGATATGTAACCTGACACCGCTGGAGCAGCAGTCAATATGTAACCTGACACCGCTGGAGCAGCAGTCAATATGTAACCTGACACCACTGGAGCAGCAGTCAATATGTAACCTGACACCACTGGAGCAGCAGTCGGTTACAGCAGGATGCTGGAGCAGCAGTCAATATGTAACCTGACACCACTGGAGCAGCAGGATGCATACAGCAAAGCATTTTGACCAAACAGGTCTTCTTCAGGCAGCTATGTTGATTTGCTCCTACCTTTCTATATGTTTTTGTTGTTGTAAACAGTTCACTAAAGTGTTCATTGCAGCATACAGGCCTCCTGTTAAGTGTTTTCTGCGGTAACGTACACTACCGGTCAAAAGTTTAAGAACACCTACTCATTTAAGGGTTTTTCTTTATTTTTCCTACAGTATTTTCTACATTGCAGAAAAGTAGTGAATGACATCAACACTATGAAATAACACATCTGACACCACTGGAGCAGCAGTCAGTTACAGCAGGATGCTGGAGCAGCAGTCGATATGTAACCTGAAACCGCTGGAGCAGCAGTCAATATGTAACCTGACACCGCTGGAGCAGCAGTCGATATGTAACCTGACACCGCTGGAGCAGCAGTCAATATGTAACCTGACACCACTGGAGCAGCAGTCAGTTACAGCAGGATGCTGGAGCAGCAGTCGATATGTAACCTGACACCACTGGAGCAGCAGTCAGTTACAGCAGGATGCTGGAGCAGCAGTCGATATGTAACCTGACACCGCTGGAGCAGCAGTCAATATGTAACCTGACACCACTGGAGCAGCAGTCAATATGTAACCTGACACCGCTGGAGCAGCAGTCAATATGTAACCTGACACCGCTGGAGCAGCAGTCAAAATGTAACCTGACACCTCTGGAGCAGCATTCAATATGTAACCTGACACCTCTGGAGCAGCAGTCAATATGTAACCTGACACCGCTGGAGCAGCAGTCAATATGTAACCTGACACCACTGGAGCAGCAGTCAGTTACAGCAGGATGCTGGAGCAGCAGTCGATATGTAACCTGACACCGCTGGAGCAGCAGTCAAAATGTAACCTGACACCGCTGGAGCAGCAGTCAATATGTAACCTGACACCTCTGGAGCAGCAGTCAATATGTAACCTGACACCACTGGAGCAGCAGTCAATATGTAACCTGACACCACTGGAGCAGCAGTCAATATGTAACCTGACACCGCTGGAGCAGCAGTCAATATATAACCTGACACCACTGGAGCAGCAGTCAATATGTAACCTGACACCACTGGAGCAGCAGTCAATATGTAACCTGACACCACTGGAGCAGCAGTCAATATGTAACCTGACACCACTGGAGCAGCAGTCAGTTACAGCAGGATGCTGGAGCAGCAGTCGATATGTAACATGACACCACTGGAGCAGCAGTCAATATGTAACCTGACACCACTGGAGCAGCAGTCAATATGTAACCTGACACC